>NC_030420.2:2679817-2807317 GCF_001660625.3 Ictalurus punctatus
CATTTTCACCCGATTTATTTATTTATTTGTTTATTTGACAGATTTTTTTTTTTTTATTCATATTCACACCGTTTTTAACACATCATTTATTTATATTCACGTACTATTCTTGCCACGGTTCATTTGTTTTCACGTTATTTTTTTCGGGCATGACTCGTTCATCTTCGTACGAATTATTTTTCGCAAGTGATTCGTTCAGGTCGAGGGCATATGTTGTAACGCGCTTTCGCATGTGATCGCTCATTACTCACGCCATCGCTTGGTAAAACATACGCTCACTTTTTCTTTTTTTTGCGTTCATGTCTGTGGTTTTCGTGTAACTGACTGAACGGCGAGTGAGTTTTGAAACTGGAGCCTGAACAGACACATCACTATAACGTGACTCACCGTCAGGGCGTTTCGGCCATTTTATACTTTTGTCAGCTGAAGTGAGCACTAACGCACTTCATTCTTGGAGTCCTCCACACTTCCTGCCAGATTACGAGCCGCATCCCACCAGCGCGGAATGTGACCTCTGACCTTTTATGTTCTACTACTGCAAACACATCTGTTTTTTAATTTGTGCAAAACACAGTGCTATCCTCTTAGTGAGCAATTCTTAATATACATTTTTATTGGGTCTGCTGCGTGTGCAGAAATAATATAATAAGAATCTGAAGTGCATTCGCTCAGAAAATTACTCCTTCGCAGCAGTTACTGTATGAATTAACTCTTGCGCTGCTGACTTAGCTATTACAGGGATGAATTACACGCGACTGAACTGAACTAAGCCGTACAGTGCCGAATTAACTCTAAAGTACTGAAGTAGCTCAGGCAGTGCTAAATGTAACACGTACAGTGCTGAAATAGCACAGCTGTTACACTATCTTAACGTAATTACGGAATTAACAGTGCTGAATGAACTCGTGCCGTACTGAATTAACACCTGCAAAGCTGCGCGAACATGAACCGTGCTGAATTAAGTTCTACAATACTGAATTATTACCTAGAGTACTGAATTAACCCGTATTGAAATAGGATCTAGCGTACTGAATACCTACAGTGCTGGATGAACTTATAGAGTCCTGAAGTAAGATCTAGAGTAAGGAATTAACTCATGCAGTCCTGAATTAACACATGGAGTACAGTGCTGAAATAAGACCTAGAGTAACATCTGAATCAACATCTAAAGGGCCAGGTTAGCTTTTTTTGAGTACTGAATTAACACTTAGAACGCCCAGTTAATGCTTAGAGCGCCGAATCAATTCTCACAGCGCTGAACTCACTTCATGAGAACTGAATTAACAACAATCTTATACACTTGCAATCCAAATTTTTCAACCCCCTGAATAGAATCCCTCACAACAGCACAAATATGCAAAGCAGGTGTTACACACCTGATCCAACAAATCAAGGGCTTCATTAGTTGCACCAGATGTGCTTGAGCTGGAACACATGAAATAATTGAACTGGCTAGGGGAAGAAAATTAATTAAATACCTGGACGGGGCAGAAAAAGGAAGATATCAACAGCTGCGAGCAGATTTGTGAGAAGGCAGGTTGTGAAAAACCGTCGAGTGGCTGAAAAAGACCTGCAGCAGGACTCGGTGTAACAGGCGCTGAGGTTTCGGTGAGCACAGTAAGGTGCATACTAAACACAGGTTTCCATGCCAGAACTCCAAGACGTTCACCGCTACTGACCCAAAAGCACAAGAAAAGTCACTCAGAATCATATAAATAATCCACAGGAGTTTTGCGATTCTGTTCAGTGGAGCGATGAAACAACACCGGAACTTTTATGCACAATGGATCAGCGGTACGTCTGGAGGAAGAAGAATGAAGAAAGAACACACTCTGTACACAGTCGAGCATGGTGGAGACTCGGTGATGCTCTGCGGCTGCTCTGCATCCTCCGGCACTGGAAACCTGCAGCGTGTGGAAAGCGAGACGGATTCAGTGAAGCATCAGGAAATCCTAGGAGAAAACGTCACGCCGTCTGTGAGGAAGCTGAAGCTCGGGCGCCGTTGGACCTTCCGACAGGACAACGATCCCAAGCGTACCTCAAATTCCACCAAGGCAGAAGAATCCTGGAAGATTCTACAGGGCCGTCACAGTCACCTGACTTGAACCCCATAGAAAATCTCTTGTGTCATTTGAAGAAGGTGGTTGCCAAACCCAAGAATATTACTGACCTGGAGGCCATTGCTCATGAGGAACGGGAGAAGATTCCTCAGACACGCTGCCAGAAACTCTGCCTCTCGTTTGCAGCAGGTCATAACAGCAAAAAGGTGCTATACTAAGTACTGAAGATGCTCGCCATGAAGGGGTTGAAATAACTTTCGAAACTGAAGTTCTGAATGAACTCTTGCACAGCAGAATTAAACCTTACAGTGAACATAATTGAACATCATCAGACCTAAAGAACTTCTGTATTCATTGTATTAAGAGCTCATTCAGAAATTTCAGGGGAGAAAAAAGTATTGGACTGTTATATGTTTTTGTTGTTGTTGTTGTTGTTGTTGTTGTTGTTGTTGTGTTGTTGTTGTTATTGTCCAGCACTCATTCCCCAGCCTAAAACCAATAGAGCTGCATTAAAAAAAACTGTAATTATGACTATCTGGCAACCCACACCAACATACAATTCTCCGTTGCGGTGGATTTTGATCTCAAACTGGCCACTCAGACTAAACACAATACAACCTTGCCAATCTAGATCAAACAACGAGGATCCGTTAGAGTGATCCACCCTGGCAACCGTGATCAGATTCAATCTGATCAACCTGAGCCAATCACAAAACCAAAGTCAATCTGATCAACCTTAAACAATCACAAAGCGAAATCCAGTCCGATCAGTCTAATGCTTCGAAGACAAACAATTACATACATCACTTTCCCGATTTTCAATACCGGAAACCAGGTCTAAACTCATTATCTTGGGGTTTAATTTCAAATAAATAAATAAATAAATAAATAAATAAATAAATAAATAATCCTCAACACAACCAATCTGGCAACCCGAGCAAACGCGCTGATATAAACGCCGGCGCTCCGGCGCGCGCGAGACGCGGAGGAACAGAACCGGAGAAACAGGCGGATCAAACCATAACTTCAATTAGACTTGGACCGAAAAAAAAAAAAAAAAAACAACAACAACAACAAAAACTGAACTACTTCACGCCTCTCTCTCCATCTCTCCATCCCTCCATCTCTCCATCTCTCTGAGAGAGATTTAACCCGCCACCGGCGCCTTGCTGCAACACCGGGGCTTTTCTACCTAATGCACATTCTAGTTTTTTCTCTCTGGAGGACTGAGAAATAACACTGGACTTTTCATCCAGAACCTTTTTTTTTTTTTGGTGACATATTTCCTAACAGTGGGTACATTTTCAATATTTATATATTTTGAAGAAAAAAACAACAACAACAAAGTCTTAAGTATAATGTGGATTGGAAATCTCTACTCATTTATACTACCATTTATTTATGCAGATTTAGGCTTTAATTGATATTGATTATTCATATAGAGATTTTATACTGCAAGTCTTATAACGTTATATATATAGATATATAGATATAGATATATGTGTGTGTGTGTGTGTGTGCGTGTGTGTGCAAGACCATTTGAATATATCCAAATTTATTAGATGCAACTGTATAGTTATGAAATATTGAAAGTCATCAAATGATGAGAAAAGACAGAATGCTTTGTGAGAGCTGGCAGGCAGTACAATTCTCTCCAGTCATTACTGAGATTTTATGAGCATGTGGCCTCAGAGAGGCAATATTATGAACATGTTTTTAATGATATTTGGTTCAATATTATAGGCTACTCTAATAGAAATATCCCATAATCATGGCTGTTTTTATGAGCCACACAACAGCAGGCGAGTCTAAAGTATAAGCCGGTTTGGAGGTGGGTTTTTTTGTTTGTTTGTTTGTTTGTTTTTAACATTTTGAAGCTTCTTTTTGTTTTTGTTTTTTAAACCCAAACGGAGAAATAGCTCGAAACGACGACAACGGAAAAAAGCGGCTACACCGGTTATAAATCAAACGGCTGTGATCTGTATCTTGGAGTATTTTTAGGCGTGTGGAGGGAGAGAATGGACTTACAGGGAGTAGAGGAGAGAGAGAGAAAGAAATGCAAAGTTTCCAGGATATATGAACGCAACGACAGGACACGATTTTAGCCATGATCTCCGTGTGGCTCGATTTCATCTGTGTTTGTGTGCAGAGTTGACGCTACAAAAGCCAATTCCGGTTCTCAAAAAGACTTTAGTGAAAGGGCTGGAAAGGACCGCTCTTCACTGAGCCGAGAATCACTGAGCCGAGAAGATTTACGAGCGGAGCGACGACAATCATGGCAAACCCGGGGACTTTAGGAATGGAACAAAACATCAGCGGAACCACAGCATTTTTCACTTCAACCTCCAATCAGAGCATGAAATCAGCCCCGTATTCTCCTGAAGCGACGGCGGCGTTCGCCACGGCGATTACTCTGATGATTGTCTTCACCATCGTGGGAAACATACTAGTCATCATCGCCGTACTGACGAGTCGGTCTCTGAGGGGGCCGCAGAATCTGTTTCTGGTCTCGTTGGCTGCGGCGGACATCCTGGTGGCTACGTTGATCATCCCGTTCTCGCTGGCTAACGAGCTGATGGGCTTCTGGTACTTCCGCTCAGTGTGGTGCGAGATCTACCTGGCACTAGACGTGCTCTTCTGCACGTCCTCCATCGTCCACCTGTGCGCCATCAGCCTGGACCGCTACATGTCCATATCCCGAGCCGTGACATACGGATCCCAGAGGACGCCGCGCCGGATCAAATGCGCCATCCTGGTCGTTTGGCTCATCTCAGCTGTCATCTCTTTCCCACCGCTGCTGTCCATGAACAAGAACCAGGGGAACGCCAGCTCCTCTGATGGACCTCAGTGCCAGCTCAACGACGAGCGCTGGTATATTCTCTACTCCACCATCGGCTCCTTCTTCGCCCCCTGCCTCATCATGATTCTCGTCTACATGCGCATTTATCAGATCGCCAAGCAGCGCACACGATGCCCACCAGGAGAGCCGAGGAAAGAGATCCCCGCCAGCGCCACGACTCCCAAAGATAGAGCTCTCCAAAATGGAAGAGGAGATGGCACGAATACGCCGTCTACGCCACAGAGGAATCCGACCACTCCAAGGCCACCCACTCTCACCGTACCTCAAGCCGAGGGAAAACAACATCCGGCAAGCACCGACACCCTGCATCCACCACTTTCTCCCTCCAAAGAGATGACTCCCAGCACTCCTACCCCTCCTCAAGTCCAATCTCCTTCCCTTTCACCGTCCATCTCCTCCATGCAAAAGAAAGACTCGGCCCCTAACAAACCCAAACAAGCCAAGAAGGAGAAAAGGAGCGGAAAGAAACCCGACAACAACAACGGTGAGAGCTCGTGCTCCGATTCAGACACGGAGCACGGAGGGGTGGGTGTCGAGATTCCCGTGACTCCAGGTGCTGAACTTGACACTAGTGTTCACTCTCCAGCCACCATTCAGAAGTACAGAGACATGGTCACTACAGCCAAGGGTACAAAGTTGGCTTCGGTGAAGCACAAGCAGGACGGGACGCCCAACTCGGCTCGCCGCAAGGCCATGGTGAACCGGGAGAAACGCTTCACCTTCGTACTGGCGGTGGTAATCGGCGTGTTCGTCGTCTGCTGGTTCCCTTTCTTCTTTTCCTACAGCCTGCAAGCCGTGTGTCCCGAAACGTGCACGCTTCCCAAGCCGGTCTTCACGTTCTTCTTCTGGATCGGCTACTGCAACAGCTGCCTCAACCCCGTCATCTACACCATTTTCAACAAGGACTTCCGCAGAGCCTTCAAGAAGATTCTTTGCAAAAACACCAAGGGTACATTCTTTTAATGCGCATCTGGTGGAGAGAAATAAACCCACCCCCCCCCCCCCCAAACTATTTAAAATAGAGAAAAAGCACAACTTCTTTGTAAGAGTGTAAATAAGAGGCTCTTTGTATAGCTGCGCGATGACGAAGCACATTATATTGTTTTTGATAAATGTCGGTCGACAGAGTCGGACCGTGAATTCATGCGGACTCTCGCGGGTTTACAGTATTCCACCGCTCCTGCCACAAATGCACAATGGACAGCAGAAGGGTGAAGATGATTTCAGAAGGCCAAACAGAAAAACCACGGGAGCACAAACCAATAGTGTTGCTCTTCTTTCGCCTTTCTAAGAACACCTGCCCTCAGGGATAGTGAGTGCACGAGTTTCAATCCAAACAGTCTTATTTGATCCGCACATCACTCGCTCTTACACCCTAGACAACACAGTTAGAAGATTCTCCTCCTTAAAACCTGACAAGCTTTAATCCTGCAGTGGGGGGGGGGGGGGGGGGGGGGGGGGGGGGGGGGGGGAGAGAAAAAAGAAAGGGAGAAGAGAAGAGAAGCTCTCACATAGAACACCTTCAGATTCGGCCTAAAAGCAGATAAGTTGCAGGTGACACCGGGCGGATTTGTGATTTCCCGATCATTTTAGTAACGCAGGCACGCTCGCTTGAATCCACAGAGGAAAGCTTGGTTATCGTACAGGAGCTTGGCGTGCTTCGGTAATGCAGTGAACATGGATGCGACTGCTCTGAGGTAGATAAGGATTAGTATGTGTGCCATGGACTCTGATTATAACTGGACCATTTTTTTCACTTTTCTCTACAAGAACTCTGCCCTAAACGGCACTACCGCACCCTGACCGTTCAGCAGGGTGATACTTTGGGACTAAGGGCTGATGGCAATGACACTTCCTGTTTTATTTGTTATTTTATTATTATTTCTTCCCCGTCTTATTTGATGATCAAAGTGTCATGTGTGCGTGTGCGCGTGTGGGTGTGCGCGAGTGCGTGCGTGCGAGCGAGTGAGCGAGCGCATGTTGTGTGTGACTGCCCCATGTGCGAATGCGAAGGCGACTGCGAGTGCGTGCTGTGGGTGAATGCGTGTGCGCGTGTGGCGTGCAGGGAGGTTTGTGTTCGTGCCGTGTGAAGAAACGTCCATCCCTCATCTTTATCATTGGCACTTAATAGGAAATTTGTGTTTTGATTTTTTCAAAAACAAACAAAAAAACAACAACAAAAAAAAACAACAACAACATTCAAGCATGCCTTCTCTGCCAGCTTGTGCCAGTGCCTCCCATCCCATCCAGCTGCTTCATCGTGCCAGCGCTGTTACACCTGTGCTTATTATCTAAACAGCACACATGTGGATTTCGGTGTATTGCGGTTCAGTCAGGGCCCGTGAACAATTTTGCTTTTGTATTATTTATTTATTTCCATCTCTCTTTTTTTTTTTTGTCTTTTTTTTTAAATATATATATATATATATATATATTCCTGGCTTGTTATCATGCCTTCTTCATTTTCTCTGTAAGCTGGATGGGGGAAATACAAAAAAAAAAAAAATTGTTATGTAAAAAATAATTCATCAAGTGCTATATCTGGTATTTACATTGTTTCTCTGAATAGTCTTAAGTGGTTATTGCTTTCGGTTTTCCTCTGTAAGGACACTGCGTTTGGGCTGCACTCTACAAAGCTTTTGCAAATGCATCATCCTCCAGATCTTTATCCGTGTAGTCTGTTTGATTTCCTCCACTCTTTGGAAATAAAGCCACTGAAATATGAACACCACTCCCTCAGTCGCATTCTTATGGCTATACTGGGAACAGAACTAGAACTAGAACAGCAGCATCCGCCACTACGGCGGCTATGGGAGATGATCAGCATTTCCTTTCCTTAAAAATGTCTACAGGGATATGACACTGACACGCATTTCTCTTCAGCGGGAAGCAACCTGTTACAAAAACGGCTCTGGAACGGCGCTAATAAATACGTCGGCACGCTGTTTTCAAAAGCCGTGCATTCGGCTGTCACGCTCAGGCCGAGTACGTGAGAGCTTCACGTTCACACTGCGCTGCAGTTTCGTAGACACGGCGACTCCGATTTCCATATTTATGTCCGCGTTATGGATGTACTGGCAGAGCGAGTTAGGAGTTTGCAGTGTCTGTATTTAAAAATAAATAAATAGAAACACGGGGGAGAGCAATCTTATGATGTTTTTTTCCGAGTGGATTAAACATGAGCGACACTTTACGGTGCAGCTGAACGCTTTAATGTTCTAGGGGTGCTGCGGTGGGTCAGGAGCGCCGAATGCTTTAACAAAACAAACCAGTAAGAGCAAATCGGAAAAAGAGCAACAACAAAAAAAAATGCAGCAAATCGGAAAAAAAGCAACGAAACCCGACGGGAAATCAGAAAAAAAAGCAACAAAACCAAACAGGAAATCAGAAAAAAAAGCAACAAAACCAAGCAGGAAATCAGTAAAAAACAAACAGGAAATCAGAAAAAAGCAACAGAAACAAACAGAAAATCAGAAAACACAAAACTAAAACCAAAAAACAGCACGCAAAATACAAAAACACATCATTATTAAATCACACTGGAAAGGGGAGGTGCTTATTGAACACGATGTACGACTATCACGAGGAAAAAAGAACTACGAAGCTATTACAGTGATGTTATCATAGTGATGAGTAATTCTTTCTGGTGAATAACCCGGCTAACTTTAGGCTAGTGTTTAGCCCCTGCGTGCTATATTAATGTTGTGGATCAGCAAGGCCTGTGATGTTTAGTAAGGACCCTTTCTAAGGACCTCCCCGTTTCGTTTTGCGTCAGTTTTGCTGTGTTGCTGACTTTCCTGTCGTGTTTTTGCTTTGTTAACATGTTTTGCACGTACACGCCACAATTTCCGAATGCTGACATTAAGCGCTGCATGAACTCTTTACAGTTCTGAATTAACTCCTACGGTGCTGAACGAACTTTTAGAGCACACGAATGAACACCTAGAGCGCTGAATTAACCTCCGATGTATCGACGTAACTTTTAGAGTGCCGGATTAAGACCCTTTGCCGGATCAGGTCTTTATAGTTCCGAATTAACGCTTATGGTACTGAGCAAACTCTTAAAGTTCTGGATTGCTGAAACAAAATGAAACCACTTAAATAAACAGTCTCAGGCCTAATGCTAATGCAGAGCTGATTCAGTCATTTTCCACGCTCGCCCTCTAAACTAACCAACTATCATTTTAACAGTTTTTTTTAATCGGTATTAATATCCATATAGGTCTACTGTAACGCAAAACTAATCCCCTGAAGAGGGTTATCTTAGGCTGTGATGCATGTGGGGTCTCCTAGCCTAAAACCAAAATAACTGGAACTGTGATAATAATAAAAAAAATACCACAAGCTAGTACCACACACGAGCCTCCTACCCAGCAGATTTTGTTAGGAACTGTTTGTTCAGTTAGGGTGATCCATCATGGCAACCCTGATCAAATTCGACCTGATCAACCTCAGCCAATCACAACGCAGATTCGACCCGATCAGCCTAATGTGTGATCAGTTTGGAATTCCGTCTGATCTAATTAGACCGATCAGCAACCCTGGCCGCATAACTCATTAAATTGAAAATCTGGCAACCCAAGCTGATGCGCCGATGTAATAAACGATAACAATAAACAATCAAACAAAAAAAATAAATAAACCTGTCTTTTTCTCTCTCTGTAATCTATACCACCAAAGGAGGCTTTCTGCAACACCGGGACATTTTTACAACACAGATTCTAGGTTTTTTTCCCCGGAGGACGTTTCATCTAGAACCTTTTTTTGGTTCCATATAATTTTCTAACAGTGGGTACATTTTCATTATTTATATATTTCGAGGGGGGGAAAAAAAAAACCCTGTGGCTACTAATTTATAGTGCAATTTATTTATAGAGATTTAGTTTTTAATTGATGCTGATTATTCGTATAGCTAGAGATTTATATTTAAAGTCTTATGACATATTGTATGTGTTCAGCAAGACAATATTTATTATTCATTATCTGCGATTTTATACACCATATGGCTAAAAGTATGTGGAAACCTGACCATCACACACATATGTGGTTCTTCCCCAGACTGTTGCCACAAAGTGTGATGCAAACAATCGTATAGAATGCCTCTGTATGCCGTAGCGTTACAATTTCCCTTCACTGGAACTAAGAGGCTCAGACCTGTTCCAGCACGAAGACATGGTGTGCCAAGGTTGGACTGGAAGAACTCGAGTGTCCTGTACAGAGCCCTGACCTCAACCAAACGGAACACTTTTAAGATGAACTGGAACGCCGGCTGCGCCCCAGACCTCCTCGCCGAACATCAGTGCCTGACCTCACTAACGCTCTTGTGGCTGAATGAACACGAATCCCCAACACCACACACAAATCTAGTGGAAAGTCTTCCCAGAAGAGTGGAGGTTATTATAACAGGTCAAATAAAGCTGGAATGCGATGTCCAACAAGCACATATGGTTGTGATGGTCAGGTGTCCACAAACTTCTGGCCATATAGTGTAGTGTAGTGTAAAATATTGAAAATAATCACACAGTGAAAAAATCGACGACGTGCTCATGGTCGTATCCACCGTTGAGGTCACCGGGGTCCGGACCTCGGGATTTTTTCCGAGCTGTATATTAAAAGTCATAAAATAACTGCCTAAGATATTACAATGCAAAGATAACCGACCTTCTCAGGTGACTTTTCGGCCAGCATCCAGAAGTACAGAGACGTGGACTGCGTTTACACGGACAGCAGTATTCTAATTATTGACCTTATTCTGAATAAGACAGTATTCTGATTAAGGTGTTTACATGAGTCGCTTTTAGAATACTCCTTTCATGTTCCTGTGTTACGTGTTATAGAACATAGATCGATTAACGTCACACGTCATTACGTCCCCGCGCCACGCCGTCCGACGTTCCTCCAGAATTTCACGTATCGACGTACAGTCGGTCTTCGTTATGGGACCGTATACAGTTTGGGGTGTTTTTATTTTTAATTGTACGAACGCTTCAAGTGCGGTTAATTATTTGTACGTGCAAATAGACGACTGCTTGAAGCCGTGGGCTGCGTCCCAAACCGCGTACTTACCGTCTATATAGTAGCCGAGATACATGTATTTCTCCTACTACAGACCTATAGTAGGTAAGTACGCGGTTTGGGACGCGGCCGTGCTCTCTTGTTTGCCGTCAGACGGTCGAGCGCTGCCGTGTGTGTACGTGTCCCGTCGCACAATGCGGTGAAAACTCCCACACGACGTTAATAGTGTGATTAAGGTGTGTACGTGTCTGTAATACACCTCGATGATGCGACTAAAACAGGAAATACTCCACACGTCTTAATTCCATCTGTGTTTACTTCGAGTATGACTTTAATCAGATTAAGGTCCTCGATAATCTCTGTTTACATGCTAGTTTCTTAATCAGACTATCGTCTTAATCGGGTTCATATCGGATTATCGCCGTCCATGTAAACGTATTGAGTGTCACTACAGCCAACTCGGCTCGCCGCAAGGCCACGGTGAACCGGGAGAAACGCTTCACCTTCGTACTGGCGGTGGTAATCGGCGTGTTCGTCGTCTGCTGGTTCCCTTTCTTCTTTTCCTACAGCCCGCAAGCCGTGTGTCCCGAAACGTGCACGCTTCCCAAGCCGGTCTTCACGTTCTTCTTCTGGATCGGCTACTGCAACAGCTGCCTCAACCCCGTCATCTACACCATTTTCAACAAGGACTTCCGCAGAGCCTTCAAGAAGATTCTTTGCAAAAACACCAAGGGTACATTCTTTTAATGCGCATCTGGTGGAGAGAAATAACCCCCCCCCCCCCCCCCCCCCCCCCCCAAACTATTTAAAATAGAGAAAAAGCACAACTTCTTTGTAAGAGTGTAAATAAGGGGCTCTTTGTATAGCTGCGCGATGACGAAGCACATTATATTGTTTTTGATAAATGTCGGTCGACAGAGTCAGACCGTGAATTCATGCGGGCTCTCGCGGGTTTACAGTATTCCACCGCTCCTGCCACAAATGCACAATGGACAGCAGAAGGGTGAAGATGATTTCATCAAGACCAGAACAGAAAAAAAGATTGCGCACCTGTGACGATCCCATAAAACAACGGGAGCACAACGCAATAGTGTTTGCCTTCTTCGCCTTTCCAAGAACACCTGCCCTCAGGGATAGTGAGTGCACGAGTTTCAATCCAAACAGTCTTATTTGATATCTGATGCTGTGTGTGACAGTCTCATATGCGAACGAACGTGTCCCGTGGGTGAATGCGTACGAGCATGCGACGTTCCGCGAGCTTTGTATTCGTGCCTTAGGCCCCGCCCCCTGCTTTTTTTCTGTCTTTTTTTTGTACAAAATTGTTTAATTTTTAAATTGAGGTTGCGTAACTTAAGAATGTTGTTTGGTATAAGTAGGGTATTTTTCCATGAATTTAGACTCGGGATTGTATCGGGACTGGGATCCTGCAGGACCCAGCACAAAAAATCTCGAGAGTAGGCGGGACAAAAAAATGAACATGTTCGTTCACATGGGAGCATATTTGCTGCTCGTTTACAAAGTTTCTTTATTCATTCTTAGTACATTTCTTTATCCTGTTGCCATCGAAATGGCTGATTTGTTATAACTGGCAACCCACCAATTAAGGGTGGCACTCTGGTACATTGCTGCGTCAAAGCACAAAGCTTCCTGAGCTTGGATTACTGTCTTTGTGCAGTTCCACCAAGTTCCTCCCAGAACCATACCACTAGGTGGATTGGATATGTGAAAGTGTGTGCCGTGTGATGGACTGGCGCCCCATCCAGGGTGTATTCCCACTGCACTGACGGAGTTGCTGGAACCCTGACCGTTAGAAAGTGCTTACTCATAAAGTGGGAGCAGATGGGAGTGAGATTAAAAGAATGGTCCGATATGTATTTTTACTCCAGTGCAAAAATAACAAAACGAAAGTCGGGTCCAAAACATCCATCCATCCATCCATCCGTCCATTCTCTGTACCGCTTATCCTACATAGGGTCGCAGGGGAAGCTGGAGCCTATCCCAGTGGAGGTCCCAAATATATCTCGACTATATTTGGGGTAACCATAAAGATACGTTTTGTCAATGGTTTAAGTAATCTTTATTTATTTATTTATTTTTAACCACGGCATTTCTTGAAACTCAAACAAAAGGAAACGTCAGGCATCCAGTCGCTGGAAGAAGTGCCGACACTGCGTTTTTACTGCACATCGATGGAGGACCAGACTCTGTTGATGTGGGGTCCAAATATTTCACTGACCTTTTCGTTTTTGATTCAGAGCACTCTCGTGAAAAGGTACCGTGATTAAAAAAACTAACCGACAATAAACGGGACAAATGTGGCCTTTATGTGCACTTTGCTTTTATAAACAGAGCGCTGAGCCAAACAGCTCTGAACTTGAGCCAGGGGTCGGTTGAAGAGAGAGGAAGAGAGGGAGGGCGAGTTTGGTGTTTAGTAATTGCATGAAGCATTTTGCTTTAATTATTAATGAGCACTTTGCTCGATGCCAGTAAAGAGTTCCGTGTGAATATCTCGCCTAACGTTTTGTATATATTTTTTTTGCTTTCCACGCAGATTTAGCCTCGTAATTGCTAAGCTGTGGCCTAGAGAGAAAGTGGATCAGGGGCATGTATTTATAAATGTGGAATCATCTCTCCCTGGGGATTTGTTGTCTTACTGAGACTCATCCCTCCGAGCTAGCTTATGTAATTTTTTTTTTTCTTAAATTCTTACAGCTTTCCAGCTTCTGTAATTCTCAGCTCTACACTTTCGTCGAGTCTTAGAGAAAAGTTGGCGAGTTGCGCGAAAGGTGTCGAGGGTGTTACAAAGGGTGGAAGATGAAAGAAAGGAAGAAAAAAAACAACATTTTCAGAGTACTCTCATAGACTCACTTTAAAGCAAGTTAATTACAGCTTCTGTGTAAGTACAGGAGATTGAAAAGGCCCCCAGACTCTTAGTAGAACGAGTGCACACAAGGCACAAGTGCACACAAGTGCAAGAACGTTTTAGGGAATAAAGATAAGGAGTAAAAAAATAAAAAAAAAAAAAAAAAAAAAAAAAACAGTCCCTAAATTATACGATTGTTCTCTCCGTCTCTCTCTTTCTCTCGCTCCAGTCTGTATCGATGACCATGAAGACTATCAACAGGTGTCACGGTTCAGAGGTAGAGACGGAAGCAAGCGCGGATTCTCGAACATTTAATAAACAAACAAACAACAAAACGAAGACACTAAGACAACTAGGCAAAATACCGTGGCTAAGGCTAAACATAAACGATGAAACAAAACATAGTACAGGGGCAAAGGTCAAGACAGACAATACGTAAGATGAGGAAGCAGTACAAACAGTGACTATATATATATATATATATATATATATATATATAAACAGAAACGTGATACAGGTGCAGGTGGTCATGTGACAGTGATGTAGTATGGTGCAGTGTCTGCTGGGAAATGAAGTCCAGAGTTACCTCCTTGATACATGACAAAAGGTGTCTTGATTGATTAATTCATGAAGAAATGTGGATTTGGATTTTGATATTAATAAATAATGAACATAAGAGGACTCGTTAAATGAATGAAGCCATGCCACAGTGAAATATTTCACAGCAATATTTGCAATATAATACAATATTACAGCGCGATATCCTGCATTGACTCTCTTGCATTTTTACCGCTAATGTATTTATAAAAAATATCATATTCATTCCTTGTCACTATTATACTCGTTACCCGTTTGCTACTGCAATAACTGCGACGTCCATATTTGCTATAAACTGATCTAATCTGAATACTCGGTCACAGCATGTCAGGTTTATATTTACACCTTTTAAATGAAAAATGCCCCTATCTTCTGCACTACCTGTTATGTCGGACACTCCCACACTAAAACTGTGTACTGCTCGGCGCTACACTGCCGCTTACTGTGAATATTGTCCTGTCTTAGTAGTGCTGTACCGTCCCGTGTTGTTAGCACACGTCTTCACGTGCACTTTATGTAAAAAACGTGTAGATCTCGTTCAGTTCCGTGTCGTCTCGTGTGGTTAGCGTGCTGTTTTATGTGGCACCGTGGTCCTGGAGGAACGCTGTTTCATTTCGCTGTGTACTGTACCGACTGTGTAATGGTTGAAATGACAACTAAATGAACTCGGACTTGACATTAAAGGTCTAGTAAAGGTATATTCAAAGCCGAATCGAGTCGGTGTATGTTTCACAGAAACATTCACAGAGTCGGGGGTGTCACAGAGACCCGAGATTCTCCTCTGAGCTGATGTCTTGATTGATAACTAAAGTGTCCTTGTGATTGACCTTTTCGCCAGTAGCACACACGAGGAACGGAGCAGTGGAAAATACAATATCCCGTCATCGTGATATTATCTGGCTGTTGAATGATCCTCAGCACAACAGTGACACTGATATGGTTTTGTGCGTGTGCGTGTATGTGTGTGTGTGTGTGTGTGTGTGTGTGTGTGTGTGTGTGGTGGTTCACTATTTTATATTTTACACCTGATAATTTGCCCCAAGTGCTGTTTTTCGTTTTGTGTGTGTTTGTTTTTTTTTTCAAAATCCTTCACGTAAGCAGTTTATTGTGTCATCATTACGGTAATAACGTGGACTACGGGTCACATGACGCGGATTAACCAATACAGATACAGCATTCTGTATTTAATAGACTTCACACGGTGACGTGACAGTCAGTGACTGCTATGTAAAAACTGTAGATGATAAACGCGTAGAAAAGGACTGCAAAGAACATTTTGAGTAGTAACGGAGTTCTGAACGATCATACCGCGGCGCTGTTGAATTCTCGAATCTGATTGGTCAGAAATTTGTCGGCAGTTCTGACGGTAGTTCACATTATTAATGCCCTCGTTCTAATATGTTATCGTTTCTATAGTGACAACTCATTCCCAGGGACTTATTATTAAAAGAATAATAATCAGATAAATAAACGTTTTTTGTTTTTTTGTTTTTAAGGAGAGAGAAATGCATTCGAAGAAAGTCATTGTGCAGCTTTTTGTAAGGAAACATTTCTCATTCGCCGTATTTTTTTTTCCGGTCATCCCTGAGTGTTTTATTCTTTTATTTTTCATGATTATTATTTTTTTCGATATGTGCAGTCGAAACACCGAGTTACTGTATCTCCTCCAGCCTCTTCTGCGTGTCACACTCTTTAATAAGGCTGTAATACGAGGAAATGCCTGCACGCACATCCAGCGTCTAAGCCACTTAGGATTTCGATCGTTGCACGTAATCTCCTCGGTTCCCTAGATTCCTTCCGAATATTTCTCCTGCTTGTTTGTTGTTGTGTTTATGCGAAATGCGTACAGTATTCGCTCAGCTCTGGAGATGAGGGAGAGACGGAGGGAGAAGAGCAGATTTTGGCAGACGCACGGGGACAGGAAGTGCAAAGCGTGTTCAGTCACGGCCTCATCACGTACCACATATCAGCATCTCGCACAGCTCGGCCGGGTCCGTCCTAATCCACTGAGGGAAGCTTGTTTTAGCACACGTCCAAACCCCATGGTATCCATTGTCCATCTGGGTGAACAGCCAGGACGGCGAAAATCCCCAGCGTTGATTTAACCCTTACCGTGTTGGATTAACTCTTACAGAAGAGTTTAAAAAAAAACAAAAAACAACCTAAGACGTACACGATCTTCCCCTTCATCCCCAATGTAGAATTTCTACACTGAAAGCTAACGTAGCTAATAAATAAAAAACGGATATCTACCAGCTACCAACGTTCATGCAAACTGCGTAGCTAAATCGGTACAATCTCCTCAAAACACACTGGCGGCCTTCCTTTGGACTCGGCATTACAAAAGTTACATGAGCGGAACACTTTCTGAGGTAGTTCACTCGTACAGTAGAGCTGCATTCAGGCTCTCTTAGTTACATTATGGCTATTAAGGCTCCGGTAAGTCAAATCAGTACTCTTTATAAACGTGTTGAGCTGAAAAGCATGTCAGAATGCACAGCATGTTTAACCTTGAGGGGGAGGGGCTACACCAGCAGAAGACCATACTGGGTTCCACTTCTGTCCTCCAGTGGGCACAGGCTCAGCTAATCTGCACAGTCGAAGACGGAGAACATCGCCTGTTCTGATGAATCTCATTTTCTGCTGCGACATGCAGACGGTAGGGTCGGAACCTGACATTAACAGCATGAAACCCTAGACTCAACCTTGCCTCGTGTCAAGACTTCAGAGTGGTGGTGGTGGTGTAATGGTGTGGGGCATTTTTTTTCTTGCCATTAATAAGTACCGATCGTAGCCTATCTGAGAATTCTTGCCGAACACATGCAAGCCTTTATTATGTACCCATCGAATAATGGATGTCACACAGCGTAACCCGTTTCTCATTCGGAGATGCTTTTCGAATTGTGAACATTGTCCGTCCCGTCCCGTCCCCCGCAAACTGTTTCTTTAAACTACCTCCCAAAGCGTGCCACGCTTATCACGTTTGTCTGTGTCCAGCTGGATTTATTGAAACACCGCATGTGATAATTCCACACCACGCGGGGATTAAATCGACTCGGTGGGTTGCCGCATGAGTCACGGAGGATTTAATGGATTTGCTTAAATCTCATAAAATGAGCAAAGACTGAGTGTTTATTCATAAAAGGTGCCCTTACTGTACGTACACCACGCTTCTGCTATAGATACACCAGGTGACGGGTAAACATAGAGCGGTGGTCCCTGTCTGTAATCCCTTTTTTATAACAAACACTGTACTAAAATAGTTTTTACACACGTACAGAACAGTGCTCATTCTGATCGTATTGACACCCAGACGAGTGCTGGGTTGCTAAAACAATAGCTTTATGTGCAAGACAAACATTAGCTCCATGTCCATGACGGAACGGTATTTACGAGTCTGTTTATTTATTTATTTATTTCCGAGCACATTCTGGCGACACGAGGCGAGCTTGAACATTCGTCCGTTTCCATGTTTACTTTTTTTTTTTTTTTTTTTTTTCCGGCTGCGACTCTGGGAAGATGGAACAGAAGCTCGGAGGCCTGAAAGAATGCCAAGAGGTCCCAGATCGCTCTGATCCTCAATTAGGAAGAAGCTGTGTGCTGCTGGAGCACATGCGCTCATTACGTGGAATGTGAGTTTATTTTAATTAAAAGAAAAAAAGCAAGTATACAGCATGACACGGTGCTACATATACCGTATAAGTGCCTTTCATATTTGCCGAGAGCTTTTGATTTAGCAACTGGATTCCTGTTAATACCTCACGCTAATGTCTGAAACCTTTTTTTAATTCCATTAGCTTTTATTTACGAGAGCTCCACTGCTTTAGAGTGAAGTGACTGTACTGTAGCTTTCGTTCCTCATGCTGCGCAAGAGCTTTAAATAACAGCGTTGATCATATCTCCCTCTCACCACAGCTAAAAACCATTTATCTGATCATACGGATCAGCAGAATCTCATTATCCAGCAGAAATCACGTAGGTACGTTCAGAGTGTGTGAAAGAAAGGTTCATGTGAGCAGCAGTTGCGAGCACATGTTAATCTTTGCTCTTCTAAAATGGCAGCTGTAGACCAAGAGGACAGACGTACTATAAATAAATCGCTAATATTGAAGGAAGTATGTTCTTTAATAAAATCTTGCTTTTGAGCTTGATTGGTAATATGATGGATATTACACGGTGGATTGATATATATATATATATATATATATATATATATATATATATATATATATATATATATATTTATGAGTTGGTTAGGTGTTGACGGAAGAGGTGGGTCTTTAGCTGTTTTTTGAAGATGGTGAGAGATTCTGCGGTCCGGATTGAGATTGGAAGTTCATTCCACCACTGAGGAACTGTTAGCATGAAGGTTCTGGAAAGGGATCTTGAGCCACGCTGAGTAGGCTCTACTAAGCGTCGGTCGTTAATCGATCGCAGATTGCGTGAGGGAACGTAAGCCTTCAGGAGAGAGTTGAGGTAGGGGGCGCTGTTCCAGACAAGGTCTTGTAGGTGAGCACCAAGGCCTTGAATTTTATGCGGGCGTCTACGGGAAGCCAGTAGAGGGAGATGAAGAGGGTGTGACATGGGTTCTCTTGGGCTGGTTGAAGACGAGGTGCGCTGCTGCATTCTGAATCATCTGAAGGGGTTTGACGGAGCTGGCCGGGAGACCCGAGAGTAGTGAGTTGCGGTAGTCCAGTTTTGAGATAACAAGAGCCTGGACTAGTATCTGTGTAGCCTGTTCGGTGAGGTAGGGTCTGATTTTCTTGATGCTGTACAGGATGAACCTACACGACCGTGCAGTTGTTGAGATGTGGTCTGTAACTTAACTAAACTTACTGGAAGCCAGTGTTTCACATGATCTTTTCCATCATCTGGATGTCCGAATACATGTGCATCACTTACCTGGATGGACTATGGGAAGAAGGTAAGCTGATTGAGGAAGTGTGATGCTCTGGGAAATGTTCTGCTGGAAAACCTTGGGTCCTGGACATCTGTGGGATGTCCTGGACAAACAAGTCCAGTTCAAGGAGGCCCGACTTAAAGGATGCAAAGGACGTAAAGGATCTGCTGCTAATGTCTTGGTGCCAGATACCACAGCACACCTTCAGAGGTCTTGTGGAGTCCATACCATGTGTGATTGTTCCATGATGGGGTTTGCTTGACAATATTCCTAGACCCCTAGTGGTTAGCACGTTCGCTTCACACCGCCAGGGTCGGGGTTCGATTCCCGCGGCTCTGTGTGTATGAAGTTCGCGTGTTCTCCCCGTGCTGCGGGGGATTCCTCCGGGTACTCCGGTTTCCTCCCCCAGTCCAAAGACATGCACGGTAGACTGATTGGCGTGTCTAAAGTGTCCGTAGTGTATGAATGGGTGTGTGAGTGTGTATGTGATTGTGCCCGTCGATGGACTGGCATCCTGTCCAGGGTGTACCCCGGTGCTCCCTGGGATAGGCTCCAGGCTCCCCTGCGACCCTGAAAAGGAGTAAGCGGTTGAAGATGGATGGATGGATGGATGGATTTGCATGGGAACGTTGTTATTGTGAATGAAGTTGCACTGTAACCTAAGGTAACCTTTATTTTTCTACAGCCCTGTCTGAAACTTGTACCGAATTTGCTCGAGCTAATGTGCAATCTGGGTGTATTTATTGCTTTTTCCCCTCAATTTACTCATTACTTGGATGTCTTTACCCTGTAATATGCTAACGCATCAGCAATCTGCGGGGCCAAAGGCTGACCGTGCCTTCTTCAGACATCTGCCATGTTTTTCTCGAGCCACTGGATTTCCTGCCAAATATCTGTGTACATGGAGGAGAGGGCTAAACACTTTTCACTCTCCGGCTTCTTCTCTAATGCTGATGAAGTGTCTAACTAATGGGCTTTTAACCTGCGGAGGCGCAGAGCGATGCAGCACGGCTGCTGATTTAAATAGCCGCTGTGGCACAGGTCACAGGAGTGATCCATCAAATTATCATACCAGACCGGCAGAGGAGGAAGAGTCGAACAGCAGAGTCGCACGGCAACCTCACAGGGAAAAAAACACAACTCACGTGAAATTCGCTTGTGGTTTTTAGACATGTTCTGATTCGCTCTTTTTCACATGCAGTGCACGTTTCTATCGCACGTGATTTGTCTTTTTGCACACGATTCATTTCACGTGTTTTTAATGCACGTGATTTATTTATTTATCGTCACGTGATTGTTTTCTTTCGTGTCACGTGTGATTTTATTGCACATGATTCATTTTTGTCACGTGCATTTTTTTGCACATGATTATTTTCTTTCTCGTGACGTGCATTTTTTTGCACATGATTATTTTCTTTCTCGTGACGTGCATTTTTTTGCACATGATTATTTTCTTTCTGGTCACGTGCATTTTTTTGCACATGATTATTTTCTTTCTGGTCACGTGCATTTTTTTGCACATGATTATTTTCTTTCTGGTCACGTGCATTTTTTTTTGCACATGATTATTTTCTTTCTCATTGCGTGCATTTTTTTGCACATGGTTATTTTCTTTCTCGTCACGTGAATTTTTTTGCACATGATTATTTTCTTTCTCGTCACGTGATTTTTTTTGCACGATTATTTTCTTCTTGTCGCGTGCATTTTTTTTGCACATGATTATTTTCGTTGTCATCACGTGCATTTTTTTGCACATGATTATTTTCTTTCTGGTCACGTGCATTTTTTTGCACATGATTATTTTCTTTCTGGTCACGTGCATTTTTTTTTGCACATGATTATTTTCTTTCTGGTCACGTGCATTTTTTTTTGCACATGATTATTTTCTTTCTCGTCACGTGCATTTTTTTTTGCACATGATTATTTTCTTTCTCGTCACGTGCATTTTTTTGCACATGATTATTTTCTTTCTCATCACGTGACCCCCCCCCCGTACACTTTGCATGTGACTACATTTTTACATTTATCTCTTATTTTGTGCGTAAAAGTGAGATTTTTAAGCTTTCTAAACCAACCCAGTTTAATATATTTCGGGTCTTGCCCCCTGCTCACCTGTGACGTGTACTGTGTGTGTGGATTTGCCTTGGGTTAATGGTGTCTGCCCGTTTGAGCACCTCTTCTGTGACTTCTAATAACAAGTCCTGGAAAGGCTTCAGTAAATATCCTCTCAGTTTGCATCCTCTCACCTCACCTCAGGTGATATACCCACATCCTCACAGCTTGCACCGCTCCACAGGAAACTCAATTACACTTGCATTCTAAAGCGGGACAAAAAAAAAAAAGCAAGCCAAAATAATGAACAACTATTTTCTTTAATAAATCGCGTCGCTCGCGGTGGCAGAGAGGAGTCGTAGAGAGAGGCAGAGGTTCACCTGTCAACATGTCACGGGTTCAAATCAGAGAGGTAGTTAGGAGGAATATGTACAGAGGAAAAACAACACTGAAATGTCAGAGCTCATAATAATAATACAAAAACGATGACAATAACACAAATCAGCTTTATTTATAGCGCAGCTTTCCTACATTTAAAACTGCAGATCGAAGCGGTTCACAGTCTGAATAAAAAACAAACAAACAAACAAAAAAAACAGAAATAAAGAAACAAAAAATTAGGCGATATGTAATAGCAGGAACAGAAAGCAAAAGATAATAACATAAAATCTAAAAATAGAAAAATGCACATAATGAAATGCATTAAAAACAAAACTTGATCATTGTCATTCTTTTACATAATTAAAATAATATAACATAGGCCTACTGAATAAACAAATAACGGCAATATACAGAATATATGTATATATATATATATATATATATATATATATATATATATATATATATATATATATATATATATAGTCAGTATGTGGTGTCTCCTCCAGCTGCTTTAAGTACTACGGTGCAGCTCGTCCTCATGGACTGCACCAGATTGGTCAGTTCTTGCTCTGAGATGTTCCCTCACTCTCCCACCAAGTTCTCGATCGCGTCTGGACGGACACACGGTCGGCAGTCCTTCCTGTCTCCCTGTAGCGCCGTCTTAGGCGTCTTACTTTACAGACATCGCAGTTTATTGCTCTGGACACATCTGCAGTCGTCATACCTCCCTGCAGCAGGACTATGGCATGTTCACGCAGGTGAGCAGGAACCCTAGACATCTTTCTTCTGGTGTTTTTCAGAGTCAGTAGAAAGGGCTCTTTAGTGTCCTAACTTATTGTAACTGTGACCGTCATCGGTCCATGTGCAATAACCGTTTATGGTTCATCGAACAACCGATAACCCCTTTCCGATAAAGATCTGTAAAGCTTATTTGGATTTTCTGAAATGATCGTTAAAATACAGCGTCCTGAAAAAGGGGCGTTAACGCAAGCGGTCATGTTGAATGCAAATTTAGAATTGATCTCTGCCTAACAAATTCATTTTCCCGTTAAACACCTTTGTAATGACATTATATTATGCAATGTGTTGAGTACTATTTTGTCATATTATGTCAATATGTAATGTGTTGTGTAGTATTATGTCATATTATGTAATAATTATGCATAATAATAATAATAATACTAATTTTCTGTAAAATAAGAAGCCCCGTATTTAAGCCTAAACGAGACATGTTCAGTGATTGGTTGAATCGTGTTTCTGGATTAAAGACATTTAAATCTGGTTTTCGCAGGTTATTAATAAATCCGAGAATAGTGAGGAGCTTTTATGAGTCAATGTGATGTTCAGCACAGGAAGGAGGGCGACACGGAGAGATTTAACTGACATCACATGACTCCATCCATTAACTATATAAACACCATAAAGACCAAATATTCAGTCATGTTCTCCTTCCTCTCCTCCCCTCCTCGTCTCTCTGAGGACGCACGGGAAGGACACCAGAAACATTTCCCTGAACACGTTTACAGAATGAGACTTCCTCTCATCATATCTCTTTTTCGTTTTTGCCGAGCTGAAGAATGGACGATTGAGGAGTCAAGGAGGAGAGAGGGGGAGAGAGAGAGAGAGAGAGAGAGAGAGAGAGAGAGAGAGAGATGTGAGGATGCTGTAAATAAAAAAAAAAACTCAGAGGAGGAGAGCTGAGAAACGAGTGATTCAGGAAGAGAGTGAAGAGGAGAAAAAGAAAACAGCCAGTCAAACAGCAACAAGAGTAGCCTGGCGTAATGATTGGGGGGGGGGGGGTAAGGACGTGAAAGAGGGATGGGCTATGATGGCAAATACACACAGTAACGGGGAGAAAAGGAGAGCAAGAGGAAAAGTTATTAATAGTTAGGGAGAGAGGAAAAAATGAGGGTGACGGGAAAAGGAAGAAAGATGAACGCGTGTGAGAGAGGTAAAGAGAGTCAAGTTAAGATAAAGAAGACACACAGAGAGAGACACAGAAAGACAGAGAGCGAGAGAGAGATGAGACAAAGAGAGAAAACGAGAGGGGGAGACAGACCCGGAGAGAGAGAGAGATGAAGACAGATAAAGAGAGTCAAGTTAAGATAAAGACGACACACAGAGAGAGGCACAGAAAGACACAGAGAGAGATGAAGAGGGAGACGAAGAGAGGAAAAGAGAAGGAGAGACAGACCCAGGGAGAGAGACGGATAAAGCGAGATAGAGAGACAGAGAGAGACGTTAACGGAGAGATAGACGTATGTAGAGCAAGACATAGAGAACGACAAAGACGTGGACACAGAGAGAAAGAGACAGACAGAAAGTGAGACAACGTGAGAGACACAGGGAGACAGAGAGCGAGAGAGAGCGAGAGAGAGAGAGAGAGAGAGAGAGAGGATGCAGCAGGAGTGACAGACTGACGGATATAAAGCTCTTTAAGTCATCGCGTCTGTGTGTCATTACAGTGGAGGATTTTACTCACAGCCACTCAGAGTCAGAGGAACAGAGGGAGAGAGAGAACTGTGGGAGAGCAGAGCAGAGATATACAGAGAGACAAACGAGGGTGGAAATACCAATAAAAGATGGAGGGGGGGGGTGTGAATGATGGAAAGACAGTTAACGTAACAGTTCAGCCTACAAACCCGATTCCGAAAAAGTTGGGACGGTATAGAAAATGCCAATAAAAACAAAGAGGAGTGATTTGTAAACGTACTTCGGTGACTTCGATTTAGACAAAGAACGTATAAAGACCAGGTGTTTGATGTTTTATCTAATCAACTGCGTAGTTGTTTTTTTTTTGTTGTTTTTTAAGATAAACGTTTATTTTGAAATTAATGCATGCGACACGTTCCAAAAAAAAAAAAGTTGGGGCAATTTCGGACCGATAGCGATGCGACAAGTTGGAAAATAGAAGGTGATGTGAAACAGGTCTGGAAATCGTGTAAGCATAGTATATAAGGCGCCTCCAAAAAAGGCAAGGACGGGTCGAGGCTCGCCGATCTGCCAACGGATGCGTCAGCGAATAATAATAATAATAATAATAATAATAATAATAATAATCCAACACTTTGAGAAGAACATTCCCCAAAGAAGCAGTAGCAGTGCATCAGTGCACAATATAATTAAAAGATCCAAGGAATCTGGTCGAATCTCGGTGCATACAGGGCAAGGCCAAAAACCACTTCTGAAAGCAGCCAAAATAAGGCAACGGAGGCCCTGTACAGTTACACAGCTGAACAAATGCATAATAGATGCATGAGGGAAAATTCCAATCGCTAAACTTAACCAACCGGTGTCTTCACTCAGCGTCCAAACGCTTAATACGTGTTATTGAAAGAACAGGTGATGTCACACGGCGGTAAACAGTCGACTGAAAGAACAGGTGATGTCACACGCCGGTAAACAGTCGACTGAAAGAACAGGTGATGTCACACGGCGGTAAACAGTCGACTGAAAGAACAGGTGATGTCACACGGCGGTAAACAGTCGACTGAAAGAATCGGTGATGTCACACGGCGGTAAACAGTCGACTGAAAGAACAGGTGATGTCACACGGAGGTAAACAGTCGACTGAAAGAACAGGTGATGTCACACGGCGGTAAACAGTCGACTGAAAGAATAGGTGATGTCACACGGCGGTAAACAGTCGACTGAAAGAACAGGTGATGTCACACGGAGGTAAACAGTCGACTGAAAGAACAGGTGATGTCACACGGCGGTAAACAGTCGACTGAAAGAACAGGTGATGTCACACGGTGGTAAACAGTCGACTGAAAGAACAGGTGATGTCACACGCCGGTAAACAGTCGACTGAAAGAACAGGTGATGTCACACGCCGGTAAACAGTCGACTGAAAGAACCGGTGATGTCACACGGCGGTAAACAGTCGACTGAAAGAATCGGTGATGTCACACGCCGGTAAACAGTCGACTGAAAGAACAGGTGATGTCACACGGCGGTAAACAGTCGACTGAAAGAACAGGTGATGTCACACGGCGGTAAACAGTCGACTGAAAGAATAGGTGATGTCACACGGCGGTAAACAGTCGACTGAAAGAACAGGTGATGTCACACGGCGGTAAACAGTCGACTGAAAGAATAGGTGATGTCACACGGCGGTAAACAGTCGACTGAAAGAACAGGTGATGTCACACGGCGGTAAACAGTCGACTGAAAGAACAGGTGATGTCACACGCCGGTAAACAGTCGACTGAAAGAACCGGTGATGTCACACGGCGGTAAACAGTCGACTGAAAGAACAGGTGATGTCACACGGCGGTAAACAGTCGACTGAAAGAACAGGTGATGTCACACGGCGGTAAACAGTCGACTGAAAGAATAGGTGATGTCACACGGCGGTAAACAGTCGACTGAAAGAACAGGTGATGTCACACGGCGGTAAACAGTCGACTGAAAGAACAGGTGATGTCACACGCCGGTAAACAGTCGACTGAAAGAACAGGTGATGTCACACGGCGGTAAACAGTCGACTGAAAGAACAGGTGATGTCACACGGCGGTAAACAGTCGACTGAAAGAACAGGTGATGTCACACGGCGGTAAACAGTCGACTGAAAGAACAGGTGATGTCACACGGCGGTAAACAGTCGACTGAAAGAACAGGTGATGTCACACGCCGGTAAACAGTCGACTGAAAGAACCGGTGATGTCACACGGCGGTAAACAGTCGACTGAAAGAACAGGTGATGTCACACGGCGGTAAACAGTCGACTGAAAGAACAGGTGATGTCACACGGCGGTAAACAGTCGACTGAAAGAACAGGTGATGTCACACGGCGGTAAACAGTCGACTGAAAGAACAGGTGATGTCACACGGCGGTAAACAGTCGACTGAAAGAACAGGTGATGTCACACGGCGGTAAACAGTCGACTGAAAGAATAGGTGATGTCACACGGCGGTAAACAGTCGACTGAAAGAATCGGTGATGTCACACGGCGGTAAACAGTCGACTGAAAGAACAGGTGATGTCACACGGCGGTAAACAGTCGACTGAAAGAACAGGTGATGTCACACGGTGGTAAACAGTCGACTGAAAGAACAGGTGATGTCACACGGCGGTAAACAGTCGACTGAAAGAACAGGTGATGTCACACGGCGGTAAACAGTCGACTGAAAGAACAGGTGATGTCACACGGCGGTAAACAGTCGACTGAAAGAACAGGTGATGTCACACGGCGGTAAACAGTCGACTGAAAGAACAGGTGATGTCACACGGTGGTAAACAGTCGACTGAAAGAACAGGTGATGTCACACGGTGGTAAACAGTCGACTGAAAGAACAGGTGATGTCACACGGCGGTAAACAGTCGACTGAAAGAACAGGTGATGTCACACGGCGGTAAACAGTCGACTGAAAGAATAGGTGATGTCACACGGCGGTAAACAGTCGACTGAAAGAACAGGTGATGTCACACGGCGGTAAACAGTCGACTGAAAGAACAGGTGATGTCACACGGAGGTAAACAGTCGACTGAAAGAACAGGTGATGTCACACGGCGGTAAACAGTCGACTGAAAGAACAGGTGATGTCACACGGCGGTAAACAGTCGACTGAAAGAACAGGTGATGTCACACGGAGGTAAACAGTCGACTGAAAGAACAGGTGATGTCACACGGCGGTAAACAGTCGACTGAAAGAATCGGTGATGTCACACGGCGGTAAACAGTCGACTGAAAGAACAGGTGATGTCACACGGCGGTAAACAGTCGACTGAAAGAACAGGTGATGTCACACGGCGGTAAACAGTCGACTGAAAGAATAGGTGATGTCAAACGGCGGTAAACAGTCGACTGAAAGAACAGGTGATGTCACACGGCGGTAAACAGTCGACTGTCCCAACTTTTTTTGGAGTGTGTTCCGGTGCAGTCATCAGATTTTAAATGAGTGTATATTTTCAAAAAGGAATTGACTTCACAAAGTGAAACATCAAATCATGTGTTAATAATGTGCTTTCGATATAGTACAGGGTGAACTGAATATTCAAATGACTCTTTTTGTTAGGTTTTATTTTTGTGTGTGTGTGTGCATTTTACATACTGTCCCAAGTTTTTCGGAATTGGAGTTGTACGTTAGAGGACAGCAAATCTGTACATTTTAATTTTAGGCTAAACTGTTCCTTTAAGAAAGGGAGAGCAGTGTGGAGAGGCGATTTAAGGATGAGGAGAGAGAGAGAGAGAGAGAGAGAGAGAGAGAGAGAGAGTATGAAAGGTGAAGTGGAACGGAGTAATGACGTGAGAAAGTGAGCACTATAGATAAGAAAGTGATTGAAGACAATCTGGATGAGAGAGAAAGTTTTAGAGAGAGGGAGAGAGAAAGAATGAAAGGTGAAGTGGAACGGAGTAAAGATGAGAGAAAGAGAGCACTGTATAGAAGAAAGTGATTGAAGACAATCTGGATGAGAGGGAAATTTTAGAGAGAGAGAGAGAGAGAGAGAATGAGAGAGAGAGTGAGAGGGTGAGAGAGAAAGGCAGCGAATAACGCACAGCTGGATCCGAGGCGTTACAGATTCGAGTGAAGAGGCTCAGCGTTACGCACCACTCAACACCAAGCGCGGGTACGCACTGTATAATGCATAGAGAGCATGTGGAACGCAGGGAAATGAGGAATTAACACTCTGTAATCGGCACACACCGTGCAAAAACACACTCTCTCAAGCGCGCGCACACACACACACACACACACACACACACACATACACACACATATAAGGTGACAGAGATAAAAACAATAAGATCCTTAACTCGCCTTCAAGACAAATCCATGTGCACTCGACAAATATTCAAAATGGCCGACTTTAGGAATGGAGTGATGTGTTAAGTTCATAAGTTCACGATAACCATACAGCGTTTAGCACGTCATAATATCTGCACACAGTGTCACGTTTTCCAACGGCACGGCATGACTTGCTCTACCGGGTTTATTCATTGTGTTAGGGAACCCTTTTAAGAAATATTTCCCTCTTAGCCGTTAGCAAACGATTCTTGGCGCCCGTTACCGTCATGCAAACGTTTCAATGACATTCATGAAGCAGATATAAAACGTTCATTAAGGCAAATGATGTCAACGATCACTTTTAAACCACTCCCTCCGCCAGTGCTTTGCTGCTTGACTGCAAGTCCCCCTCGGAGCGGGACAAAACAAATAAATGGGGGTGGAGTCAGCCCTGATCCAGCTCCGCCTACCTGGGTGTAACATCTAGTAACATCTTAAACAGGGACTTATACACACACACACACACACACACGTATAAATGGGTTTTGTTTTTTAAAAATGTGCACGTTTTTGTGTAAAGATATGTTTAATACTTCATCGAAGGAGTCTTTATCGAGTTCGTGCTTTTTGGTTTCTCTGCAGAATGATAAGCCGATAAGCCGAGTCAGAGGCTGGTGAGGGAACGCATGTTTACCGCTGCTATAACATAAGTGATAACAGGATCTTGTTTCTGGGCATTACACAACATTAAATGTAACTACAAACATTTTTTTAACATGCTGATTGGCGTGTCCAAAGTGTCCGTAGTGTATGAACGGGTGTGTGAGTGTGTGTGTGATTGTGCCCTGCGATGGATTTGCACCCTGTCCAGGGTGTGCCCCGCCTCGTTCCCGATGCCCCCTGGGATAGGCTCCAGGTTCCCCGTGACCCTGAAGGAAGGATAAGCGGTCTAGAAGATGGATGGTTAGTGTTGGCACATTGCGGTAAATATGAAAATAACCACCTGGACACTCGTCTTAAAACACTATAATTTTGAACATATTACTTTTTTTTCTAAACCCCCCCCCATGCGCCCTTTGCATTAGTCGGCAGGTTGGCGAGCGCTCACGCTGCACGATGTGCGCTGACTGGATGTCATCCACGGTTAACGAGGAAACACCGTAGCCGGCCACAAAGCGCGTCCGCTCTACCACGCGCCTTCTTTTAACGACGATAATTTGGCACCTGCTACTCCGATACGCGGTTTAACGCGGCGCAGAAGTGTGCCGTGACTCGCACGCAGTCATGCATGTCAGATCTACAGCTAAAGATAGCGTGTAATTACCAGGCAGCCAAATGATAGGGTCCGTAAATTGTAGCGGTGCCTTCAGACATTGACAGCAGCCAATGATGAGGCATTTGTGTGTTACATCTCAGAGATACAGAGGGGTTTAACAGCTCACACCAGTAAAGCTGCTGTGGAGGTGGACAGGAATGCTACTTCTGTGTGCTCCTCTTCCCTAAAACGGAGATTTTTCGTGCAGCAGTAGGATGACAAAAGTGAGTAGGACGTAATGGTCCGTTGTTTTCAAATAGCACGCATGAGGTCATGGTGTGGAGTCAAGCAATTACTAGCAAAAAAAAAAAAATACAAATCATTTGCGAACTACACTCGCTGTCGGCTTTATCAGCAGCACGTGTATCCTGTCAGAAAAAATGCGATCCCAGTGAACGGCGGTTCTGTGGATGGAGAGAAGCGCCATGTTGATCAGAGAGGTCAGAGGAGAATGGCCAGACTTGTTCAAGCTGACACGAAGGCTAAGCTAACTCAAATAACCACTCTTTACAACCGTGGTGAGCAGAAAAGCATCTCAGAATGCACGACATGCTGGACCTTAAGCGGGATGGTCTTTTACAACACCAGCAAAAGACCACGTCGGGTTAGGGAAGAACTTCAGCTGTCCAGTTTTGGTGAGCTTGTACCCACTGTAGTCTAAGATTCCACGTGACTGCACGAATGAACAGGTGTACACGTGTCCCTAATGAAGTGGTCGGTGAACGTGTGTGTCAGTGTTTATAGAACCCAAACTTAATGCTGATGCTGCTGGCCTGCTCTGTTAGCAAGTAAGTATTGGTGTGTTCAGACAGGAAGTGATGAGTTCATGATTTCAGAATATAAAAATAAACATGCAAGTAGGAACAGTTGTACGGCTGGGGAAAACGGATGCTAATGAACTTGCCATTAAGTCTGATATATATATGCACAGTGCATACCCCAGCATGTCAGGAAGCTGGGGTCAGAGTGCAGGGTCAGCCGTGATACACAGGGTTAAGGGCCTTGCTCAAGGGCCCAACAGGGGCAGCTTGGCAGTGCCGGGGCTCGAACCCCCGACCTTCCGGTCCGAACCCAGAGCCTAATAATATAAATAATTTTACAGGGCAACGCAAGATTTTTCAAGACATTTGACATTTTCTCTCATTTCCCATGTGTTTTCCAGGACTGGAAAATTAGTCCTCAATGTTCCAGGTTTTCCAGGACCGATGTAAAATATCACTGATGATGTTTTCTGGATCAATTCCCGGGGACATAATGCGGAAGACACCACAGCGAACTGCCATATAGAAAACTTTGTCAAGTGTATGGAGAAAACATATTGAGATAGACGCGAGCGTGTGTACACGGCGCCGTGTGATGGACTTACTCAGCGGTTTCAGAGAACTCCAGAGACTCATTTCCATTAAAAAGGGCTTCAGAGTGAAAATTCTTTGAACGAGTTCATTGTCTCCTGTCTTTGTGCTCCCGGAGACATTTGGAGGCTTAACGCGTGGTGTGCTGCGGGCCGATAGTCGATCACAGCGGTCCATCATGTGGGATGGGATTGCAAAATGACGCATTCACAGTAGGAGCCATGGAAACTGAGAGAGAGAGAGCGAGTCCACGCAGAGAACTACAAAGTCAGGCGCCTGCGAGAAAAATAACTCCGATTAGACGCATCCCTGTAGGAGAGGAGAAACGGGAGCGACAGGAAGTGAGTGGCACAGACGGAGATGTGGGAGAGGTTGAGAAGAAACGCAGAGCACATCAATGAGAGCTGGAAACTATGGAGTGCCTTCATTGTACACCGCTTAATGAATAATATTCGAGACGTCCTTCTATCTGAATACTTCAGCGCACCAGACTAGACTACAGTACAATCTGCATACTTATGTCTGGAGCAGGTTTGAAAGATCAAGACATCAGCGAGACCCGATGTTTCCTTGCTCCTGCTCTCCATCCATCATTAGTTGTGCCCAACTTGCATTGGCTCTCGTGAGAAGGCTTTTAAAAGCTCGAGTAGAACCTCAAATCCACACCTGGCATGTGATACCCTTCTTCCTGAGAGATCGCGAAAGTGTGTCAGTTGTCATGCGAGATTAAAAAGCGCTCCTCGCCGTGCTTCGAGTGAGAAGCCGAAGCTTGTACTGGTGACTGTTTCCCATAAATCATTTCCTCTAGGATAAAACATTTCTTTGAAGCCGTATTTTCTCGATTTCTGCCAGAAGTGGATTTATTCTGCAAAATATAGCCTACAGTTTTGCAAAGAAAAGCATCCGATGCCCGTATATTATTTGGAAATGTACATATTACAAACATAGAAGTCCCTTTTTAGTGTGAGGTTTAACACCTTGTACGGTGTGAGGGTGGAAAGTTGGACACAGCAGCTGTTCCTAATAATAAGCAGCGCAAGAAATTCTTACGGTTAAGCCTATTACTCATATTCTGATTACCACGTGTTCTACTCCTTCTGCACGTTGGCACACGATAATAAAAAAATGTCAATGTTAACCTTTGCAATAATTGCTTAAAAGACAGGCGGCTAAAGACTTATTAGTTAAGAATGACTAGGCATAAAAGCGCTGTCACATTAACTGAAAGGAACTGACATATAATTGATGCCTAGTAAAAAGGAGTCCTGCAAGGAGACTGTTACTCTTTGATTTCAGTCGAGTTCTGTGAAATTGTTTAAAAATCATAAAAAGCGAATGTTTATATAGGAATACGAGGCCGAGTAGTTAAAAAATAATAATAATACATATAACATGCCGTTTTTGTGAAGAAGAAAAAAGCAGACAATTCTTTCTGCAGAACAATTGCAGCAGGTTTTGGAAAGCTAGGGGGAAAAGAATCAGATGCCGTTCCAGACAGGACTCGTCAATAGTAATAGATTCAAAATGACAGCATTTTTCAAAAAGATAAAAAAAAAAGATGGCTCTATTTTTGACACACTATGACACACTGACACCAAGAAAGGGACCTGTAATGGGGATGCGTGTTAACCGTTGACATGGTGAAGCTTTCTGGGTGGAAACATTTCATTTTGCATTTATGGAAGGATCTCCAGTGTCGGTGCTTTGGTGCTTCGTGACGATCAGATGTAAAGCTGTAACGTTAAGTTTTCAGGACAGAAGGCTTTGACAAGCTTTTGAGAAGCTGTGTATTAACGCTGCAATCGTATAAATCTTGCAACTTGCGATCTGGGGGGGTGGGGGGTGGGGGGGGGGGGGGGTAATGAAACTCCCCGTGGTTCTCTGCTGGAAATTTGTTGCCTTGTATTGGTGGCATGTTACGTCTAGTGGATACTATTATGGACCAATAATGCTAATGTTAATGGTTTTAATGGTTATCTGATGGTTTGTAATGGTATTTGAAATGGGAAAACATTAGAATTTCTATGATGGTTTCTATTGTTTGTTTTTTTTAAAATTATTATTATTATTATTATTATTATTTTTAGCAGGGCGTCCTCAACCCCAAGATTCAGCAAATGGCATTTAATCAACATGGCTACATCAACAGTAAACAAAGTAGCACTTCTTATTTTAAATGAGTTATGCTGTATAAGTATTTGCTTTAGATCCATCAACATACAGACAAACATGGAGGCATTTGTGTTTTTCCCCACTACTTTGTAGCTTCAATGCACAGAGGTGGAAAATGATATCATTCCAAGTTTCGACTTCCCACTGCCGAGGAAAGTCGGACGCTGGATAACGTCAAGAAAGTGGGGAAAAACACCCTGTGTTCCACCCCAGCTGAAAAACCCCCCAATAGAAACCATCGCAGAAATTCTAATAATTTCCACTACAAATACCATTACAAACCATCAGCTAAACATTAAAACCATTACCAAATGGTTTACATTACGTAATAGGACATATTAAGGACGTAGGTCCTTAATGGTATCCACTAGACATAATATGCCGCCTATAGAATGTACGAAATTACCAGTAGAGACCCACAGGGACCATTACAGCTTCTGTTAAAACCAGTACAATTACTGTTATAACCATTAAAATTCTATGAGGGTTTCTAGTGGTTTTCCCCCCCATCAGGGACAACATTAACATAACTATAAACACATAAATAGTACAGTGTGTTGTTCTTAAATTAATAAAACATTGTAATATTCGGCAAATTGTTGTTTAAGAGAAATAAATCCTCTTCAGGATGTGCTGTTATTGGAAAACAAACGACTGTATTTGATTGTTTTCCTATAACAGCACATATGCAAGTGTTTATTCCTTATATAAGCTAACAAACCACAAAAGGACGTGTAATAATTCCCAGGGAAACAACAACAACAACAACAACAACAACAACAACAACAACACAATTCTCTCCTTTTTAATCATCTGTGCCATTTGGTACTTTTAAAACAAATGTCTAGTGGAGTTTTGCTCCCTATGGCTTTCCACAAACGAAGCTCTCGACTGAATGTCAGGTGCTGGACGACTTAATTCCCCACTTTTAGCCGAGTCGGAATAAGAGATAACATCCACACTGCTGAGGTAAGGTATATCAACTTTTCTCTAATGATTTTAGAACTTAAATTGGTAAAATATCAAAGTTTTGCTAGATAATTCTTGTATTATATTATAACCAAACAGTTAGCTAACGTGTCTGCTATAACACCTGCTTGGCTAGGTTGCTAGATTAGCCAAGAAGGTTGAGCACTTTTGTTTTATGGCTGACTTTTGAAATAAAAATAAAATAAAATTAGTCGCTATTTATCCACTCACTAGAAACAATGTTATTGATTTTTTTTTTTTATGTTAACATTTCCCGCCTAGCTCTTTCAGGTAACGGTCTCTATTAGCACCTAGCTAACTTTACAAACTTTTCCAGACAGCTTTTGTTCACTAAAATGACACTTTTCGGCGTTTTAAAAGCCGTTGCATTCGTTCCGTTATAGTGTTAAGGTCTTTATAATGTGGAAATATTAATATTTTACTATTTGTAGAAGCAATAAAGGAATGCTCAAAGAGAATCGGGTTAAGTATAAAGCAGTATTATTGGGTGATCACGTGAGCGCCGCCATTTTGTAGCGCCGCCATTTTGTGGATTAAATTACTATGCGCTATTAGTGCTAGTGTCTATCATGCGCTCATGCTAATAAATGATCTTTTTTTTTATATAGTAACATCTAATACACATAATCTAAGCCTAATAATAAACAGATTACAAAGCGTGTTGTTATTGAACAAAGAAATGTGTATTATTAATTGTCAATTTAACATTTATGGAAGGAGTCTCCAGTGTCAGCGCTTTATAACCGACGGCGCTCCGACATCGGAAAGTCTTCAGGACAGTGGAGTTTGTGCTTTGCTGTAATTCTCTGTGCGTATTTTTACGTATTAATTTTAAGAAAGACGGGGTGTGGGGGAAGAGAGGATGGTGAGGGAATGTCTTTATAATATTGTAAGTTTTATAACAGGAACTCACCGGTCCCTCCAGGCGCGTGCAATTTTTCAAAATGACCACATTTGGTCCGAGACGCGTCATGTGACGTCATCACAATGCTCATTCGGCCAGGGATTCACGTACGTCGTACAGCTAAAAGGTCTCGTTTACCAACAAACCTCACAAAAACCCAGACAAACTCCGCAAGTTGCAAAATCGAGAAAATTTTGGACGGATTAAAAAGGACTGCTGGAAATTTGCTGTGGTTCTAAAAGGAATAAAATACTCGGGGGCGTGTTGTTATTAAAAAAAAAAATAAAAAAGTGATGTGATTACGCAGAATTACTGTTATCACTCTGAAGTTGATTATTTTCCTGTAGCGGCCTGCCCTGAAGTGTTTCATTCCTTTTATACTACAGCATGTATTCGCTTATTAAATTGTCTATCAATCATCGAATTGATACTTTTATATCGTTACGTTTAACGTCGTGAAACGTCCACGAAACAAGCGAATCAGTTCCAGGTGTGACTCGGATCCTTCACGTGGACCGAGAACACAGACGTTTTCGCAGGACTTGTCGAACAGGTGCTCGCACTGGTACGAACTCGATTATCCGTGTATTGAAAACTCCGTTTCCGTTTCCGTAATGTATTGATGCATTTCTACACTGTCTGTGTTGTAGGTTTATCCCTTTATGGAGCAGTAGCGAGGAAGAAGCACAGTGTATGTAGAGATTTTTCTCTTCACATAACGCTCAGTTGCGCTTTTCTTCTAAACGTTAAAATCATGTTACTGATTAAACCCCCGTCTGCTTCTTGTTTAACGCAAATCAGATTACTCGGAGCACTTACAGGTTTTAGCGGAAATGCCTCGCTGTTTCCGAGCTGCATTTGATTAGCAATACACCGTAACATGTGGTCCATTAACCCCCCAGCTGTGTGTGTGTGTGTGTGGTTTATTTATTTATTTATTTTTTAAAATTTTTATTAAAATTTTTTATGTGGCAAATTTGAGGAGCTGATTTGCATTTTCGGTGTAATACAGCAATCAGATTTCAATCTGGCTAACCATCACTTTCCGAGCTTTATTTAACTTGAAATGTTAATTAGGAAATCCAAATTCTCAGCAGTATTTGCGATTGCATTTCCGCTATGACGGCGCATAATCAGAGACCTCATTACGATCCCGTAGCGAAACGCGTATTTGCATTTGTATTTGTTGTTTGTATGAAGTCTTGTTTAATTTCATTTTCAGCATCTTAATTGGTAAGATTTGGCCATGTGGAAAAAAAAGAAAAAAAAAGAATAATAGCCGGAGCATTTCCATCTCCATTACCATTTCCTGTTGAGCTTTCTCCACAAGCTCCACAAACAAAATGTCTGTGCAATCCTGTCAGCGTTTTTGTTTCCTTTGGAGAACTCTCTTGCCACACTAAAAAAAAAAAATATATATATATATATATGCAGGTAAGAATCGTTGGGATGTTTGAGAGCTCGTTAACGAGGACGCGTCACTCGAAACTCGTACAGCCCAGCACAGCACAGCACAGCACAGCGCGGAGCTGATTATTTCATCCAGAGTGTTTTTATTCCTGTTATACCACAGCAGTTTGCCTACAATTGTTGCGGAAGTTCTGCGAAACATGTTCGCTCCAAGGTCCGACACCGGAGACTCTCTCTTCCTATAAATGCTAAATTAACATCTTACAGAAAACGTCAGTCGGTACGCTTACACGGACGACGATAATCCGATACGAACCCGATTAAGACGATAGTCTGATTAAGAAACCAGCATGTAAACAGAGATTATCGAGGACCTTAATCCGATTAAAGTCACACTCGGAGTAAACACGAAGGGAATCAAGACGCGTGGAGTATTTCCTGTTTTAGTCGCGTCATCGACGTGTATTACAGACACGTGCACACCTGTGTTTCTACGCGAAGCGCCTGCCGTACAAGTTAACGTGAACGAGCTGTTACTATACGGTCCTTGCAGGATTTCGCGGTCGCAGAGATGAACTCAAAATCCAGCAAACTCGCCGATATTCGCAGGAGCTTTCAGCTTTTTAAAATTCCGTTCCGCCAAAGCCCTCGTCGACCCACGCGCGTCGAACACGTGTACAGCGAGAAGGTTTCCCGATCAGTCTGATTTGAGAGTTCAGCGGCGCTGTAGGATAAACGAGTATATAAGAAAGTACCGTATGTGTTCTCAGGGGCGGGATGTTCGACAATGACACACGGTTTGTGATTATTAATTAGGATTAAAGAAGATGCACCGTGAATGTGTGTGTGTTTGTGTTTGTGTGAGAGGGAGCGCGCGCGACAGACCGCGAGCCTGCTGGGTCTCGTTATGTTATCAGTTTGACATTGGTGTGTTCACGCTGCTGTTGAACTTAATCCTTCCGTCGGTCATTAGAGCTCATTTACACAGCGACGTCGTTAACTACTCGGCGCTGATTGATTCCGATGCAGCGGCCATATGACTAAATTAAATCTATTAATTGCAGACTGTTGTGAACAGCTTATTGCAGAGGTCAGATGTTAATTAACTTATGATAAATCGAGTGAAGCCGTTGACGGGAGGCATCTGGATACAGCAGTGTTCTGTGTGCGTGTTAGATTTATGTACTTGGAAGTGGTGTGTGAAATTAATTGAAATGTCTCTACATGCATATATATATATATATATGTGTGTGTGTGTGTGTGTGTGTGTGTGTGAGAGAGAGAGAGAGTGTACACTCTGCCATTATGTATGAGTATCTGTGATTATGCTGCGGTTTGTGAACTTAATTGAAAGGTCTATTAAGCCACATGAGCGAAAGAGTGGAAGTGTGTGTGCGTGTGTATACACATGTACGTACGGGCATGCATTTACCTCTCTGTGGACACCATGGTGATATGAACACATACCATTTTTGACCACACGCAGCCTTGTTTTAAAACCGAAAGCTAAAATATTTTTGTCTGAGCGCTGAGGTTAGTTTTGTGTCGAAACGTCCAAACTAAAAGAGAAACGTTTCATAAACAGATTGTCTCGGTGTTCCCGTGAATACGTTTGTTAAATCCCGGTCACTCGTAAACGACCAAGTACGGTCATGGCACCGGTGATTCACTTTTAGCCCCACCTACAACTCTCCATAAAAGGTAAAGCTCATAGAAAGGCCGACGAGGATAAAACGACAACTAAACGGTGAAAGAGCGCCACCCGAACACAGTGTTTGACGAATGTTCCAGTGATACAGCTCAGCTCACACACACACACACTTCCTCATATTAAAGGCCGCTATTACTTTTGTCCTAATGCACTGGCTCGGCTTATTCGTCTTAATTTATGGATTTGCTTCGGATCTTTTTGTATTTATTAATATGACACGATTGAATTCGACGTGTAAATCCGTGCGCGGAGTTCACAGTAAGTGATTTACAGCATCGTCTTTATTTAAATGTGTATTGTTGAACAGGTTGCCATCATAATTCTCCAATACCGTCTTGGAGAAAAAAAAAAAAAAAAAAAAGCCCGACCGTGTTTATCTCAGGCCCTGCGATAATATTTATTTACAAGCGAGCCTGAACGAACGGGCTAAAACCATGATGTATTATTCCTCATAAACTCTGCTGCAAAACAAGGCCAGAAATCTCAAGTAAGTACACTGAAATACTAAAATAACGCATAATCGGAGTAATTAGCCGTCAGCGGTGCCGTGCGCGTCTGCGTTTTCTCAGATAACGTGACCGTTTAGTGACACGTCCAGGGCTGTAAACTTTAACGATAACAGCAGTACATGCGTATCAGATTACATCGTTTCATTACAGCGTTGTATTCGGAGGCGAGTTTCCCCTGCTGTGTGTATGGTGTGCGTGGGAATGGGTTTTAATCATGTATATGGGTTTTACACGGTGGAGATATGATTATACAGTGATGAGGAACGCTAAAATTAACATTATACCGTAGCGGTGCAGGGTGATGATGATGATGATGATGATGATGCCAAACCAGAAAATTTTCATGACAAATAAAATCTTCAGAATATGTCTACTTCCTTTCTTCAGTGTGAGGAAGGCCTGTCGCCATAACTACTACTTGTGTTGGACGATATATCGTCCCAGAAATAATTGCGATTAGCGATATTGTCATTTTAAGACCATATTATGCCACTGATATTATGATCGCATAATAATGCAAGTACACGCTTTCAAAGAGTGTGTTTTAGTGTGTTATGGAAAGAGCGTATACGCAGCGTGACTTACCGTCGTTCTACCTAGTGAGGTCGGCAGAAACGATCAAGGTCATGTGCACATCGTTCGATTAGTCATAACATGATTATCGTGACGGGAGTTGGTTCTTAACCGAGTCAGGAGAAAACCTACTCACGTTCCTTCTGAAGTTCAGTGACGAGTACGTACGAAGATCCAGACATAACGTGCCGGCGAATGTTCATACGACACGCCGCGTTATTCACTCACGACGTTAACATGGACCTGGACTGCAGGTTGGAAAAGTGAGCCGTATGTAACCTCAGATCCCCGTTCTTCTGCTGTTGTAGCCCCGCCCCCCTCAAGGTCGTGCGTTCCGAGATGCTTTTACGTTTAGCACGATTGTAAAGCGTGGCCGTTCAAGTAAAGTTAGCGCATGAAATCATTCTCCTCTGAGCTTTCTCATCAGCGAGGTGTTTTTGCATCCTGATAACTGGCAGCTCCAGGCGACTTGGGAACATTGCATATAATCGTGTGAAATAATTCTCACACACACACACACACACACATAAATATTAGATACTACGTGTGTGTTGGGTGTAAATGTGACAATTCCAAACAGATTGAGTCTCAGTGTGTAGGATATTGAGTCATGGCTATTGTGTCCGTCAGTTCCAGTGAAGGAGGCGTGGCTACGGTTTCTGCTGATTCAGAGCAACGTTTAAACCAAGAGCAACACTTAAAGATTGTCTTAATCACTATTCAGATGGGATTCGGTTCACAGGCTGACACGGAGCACGCAGCTCTGCCGTTTCCAGGTGCAGGCAGGGCTTTACACGGCCGCGTAGTGGATTTATTAATAACAGCTTCTTTTAGCTAAACAGCACCATTTTCAAAGATGCTTCCTAAAAATACAGGCCACCCGGGACATGTGTAAAACAGGGCTAAGAAGGATTAGATGTGCAAAAGCCGTTTGTGTCTGCTGGGTAATGTGTCATCTTTGGGTTAAGTGTGTGTGTGGGAAATGAGAAGAAGGAAATGAGTTTGTGTGTTGAGGCATTAATGTCACTTACATAAAAAGCACTGGAAAGATAATTATACAAACATCATTTGCTACAGAAGGAGGAAGGATGGGGTGGGGGGTCATTGAGGTTATGATTGAGTTAGGTGGGGACGGGTGGGTTGGGGGTTCGCTTCCTGCCTCCACGCTGCGTATATGGAGTTTGCATGTTCTCCTCGCCCCGTGCTTCAGGGGTTTCCTCCCGGTACTTCGGTTTCGTACCCCAATCCAAAGACCCCAGTTCCCTGGGGGGATAGGCTCCAGGATTCCCGTGACTCTGTGTAGGGTAAGCAGTACAGAAAATGGATGGATGGATTATGAGTGCATTTCATTTCAAGCCGTTATTTTCCTTTCTTGTGAGTTTATGTTAATGAGTACGCCTCAGCCTGTGATTAAATCAGATTCCTTCAATCAGCATTCTCAAATAAATAAGCATTCCCTCTGATTGTCTTTATGTGAACATACAGGTCTGAAAATATACCCATGCTGCAGCGTGAAATCGTTGCAAGGGTCAAAACCGCCGACGTGAGCGAGACTACTCATTAATCAGTATCTGTTTTACAGCAGTGTGTTTTAGCTCCCGATGAAACCGAGAGCGAGTCACAGCTCTGACCTCCTCCTCACTAGCCATTCCATGGAAGATCTGCGTTCAAATAAAATCCTTCTAGTAAAGTCTGTACGCCCCGTAGCCAACGCTACCAGGCAGTTATTTTCAGACATGCAACACCAGGCTCGTATCTGCTTAAACGGGAAGAGACCCGTATACCAAAAAACGGATCAAGAGGATGACCTTTCACACAGCGGCGCAACAGAAAAGCGTTCGTCCTGTCGTCGAGAGCAGAACTGGCTGTGCTGTCTGGGTGGGAGGGGCTTACTCGTGTTCTTCTGTCAATCACAGTGACACTAGCCAATCTGTGAGCTTATGTATGAGGAAGAGGGCGGATAGCGAGTTCCACCGGATGTGTTACACTGCCCTGTGAGGCCGCGTGAGTTTTTTTATGATCATTGCGGCCCAAAATGCTTGATTTTGCTGCGGCTTTTTTCAAAATTTGCGATGCAGCTTGCTGATTTTTAAAAAAAAATTTCCCCCCCGGAAAGCTACTTGAATTGGTGAAACTTTCGCAGCGATGTTTGTTCATAAATGAGATCTTTTTAGATGTACTCGTATTTGACGCACCTGAATCGAAGAGGGCTTTGGCCGAATGGCGTCCTGATAACGTCACATGACGTGTCTTGACCCAAATCTGCGGAAAGTCTGTGGTGGATTTTTAAAAAATTGCGAGCTCCTCCGCATATTGCAGAGTTTGCTCGACTTTGCTTTAATTACCGCATTCGCGAAATCCCGGAGGGATCGAATGAACGAACATTTCAGCGAACGCACTCTTACAAAATGCTGATAGCCATTTCTAGTTACACTCAATCGAGTTACCGTTCTTTTAACTCTTTGAGTGTTTTTTCTAGGAACGGAGAGTCAGAGATTTGCAAGACTGAACGCCAAACATTTTTCACCGCAGGAGTCAGCTGTAGGGCTTACAGCGTTTCCGTCAGTTAAGAACGTCTGACTGGATGGTCGAGATGAAATGCTGCCACCTTGCAAGTCATTCCGCTGTGTTCTGTGCCAAAATAAAACTCGGAATTGATAGCTCAATATGAAGAAGTACGGAAAACCAGGATACAAGTGCACAAAGGCTTTCAATGATGTTTCAATTATTGACAAAAGTATCAAACACGATACTACTAAGAATGCAAGAAGCAAGGACGCACACTGACCAAGAACGTAAATCTGAAGTGTATACATGGCAAAACAAGACACTAAGCTTGGGACAATTGACGATAGTATAAGGACTCGCTGATGGAGGCTACATCCGAATATCCGCACTACCCTACGATACAGTAGGCGAAATGTGGTACGCATGTCCGAATTCACGGTATTCATAAGACAGTAGTCGAGAAATTCCCGGGATGACCTACTGACTCCTCCGAGATTCTGCAGTATGGAAGCGACAGACACTGCGCTATACCGTAAGGCTACGGGACTGGCGCGGAAGAGCTGTCCGAATCCAAAACGGCGGAAGGGAGCGTGTCGGCTCTGTTTAAGTTGTAGGTCACGTGACCGTGCCAACATGGCGAATGTAGCATGTCCGGATTGTATTCGCGCTACACACTCGTACTGATCAGTACGTACTGAATCGGCGGCCGAGCAGTGGGTACTGAATCGGATGCGGTAGGTACCGTCACAGTACCTGATTTCGAACACTATCGTGATGCCTATCAAGAACAATACAAGAATCCAATAAGTATCTCTGCACACGTGTAGCTTATAATATCACTTGGCTAATAAACTGTTATGGGTGTTTACAGTCCTGACTTCAGTTTTGCGAGAATTTCAAAAAAGCAACGCAGAACTAATGGAGTTCCTTTTGCTGCGTCTATTCACATTATCCTTGATTTGGAGATTTAATGATGGATGTAATGTAATCAGTAGCTGACTGTTAATTTTAAAAACGCATTCATAATCATGCTATGCTGCGGGTCCCTTTGTTTGCTCTCAGCATATCAATCTGTCTGTGGTTTCATTGCATACTGAAATCCAAGACAACTCAAGACTCACCAGCCCTGTCGTTTACTGTTGTTTTTTTTCTTTCTTCTGTTTTCTCCCCAAATTAATATAACCTCTAGTAATATAAAGTATAAATTCCAAGAAGTTATTGATCGTTGGTGTTTGATAGGGATGTTCACGTATGTGTGCGTATATTCTGTATGCGTCACCATACTGGTCCAGTTTTAATTTTAATTTGTGCAGCTTCTTTCAGTTGTTGTTTGTTTCGGAGGGGTTTCTTCATTCGGTCTCTTCTTCAGGAGGTGAAATGCTGCTCAACTTGGTCAGGGTGTGGTGATTGACTTGGCCAGTCGAAAACCTTCCACTCCCCCTGTGTTGGCAGTGCTTTTTTTTTTTATGTCGTCGTCTTGCCGCATGATGAAGTTCCTCCCAGTTCGACTGGGTGCATTTCTCTGTAAACTGTAAGACGGATTCAGTTTCTGTAGACTTCTGAATTCGTTCTGCTGTTCCTATCGCGAGTTACATCAATCGTGAATAAGGATTAGTGAGCCTGTTCCAGAAGCAGCCATCCGAGCCCAGGCCATGACGCTACCTCCGCCATGCTTGACTGATGAACCTGTATGCTTTGGATCATGAGCAAGCAGACGCTTTCTTTTGCCTTTTCATCACTTTGTTAGAGGTTAATCTTGGGTCCAGAGTTTTTGTGGCTCGTCTCTGTATTTCTTTGCAAATTCCAATCTGGCTTTCCGATTCTTACGGCTGACGAGTGGTTTGCGTCTTGTGGTATGGCCTTTCCGAAATGCCTCCAGAAACATTTCCAAAAGTGGGAGTTAACAATTTGTTTTTATACAGATCAACTGGAAGACCATCTGGTCCTGGCCTTTTTCCTGACTTTGTGTTGTCAGTGGCGTGCCCTTTCTCTTTCTTTGTTCATTTCCATCCCCAGGTCTTCTTTATGTTCATCTGGGAAATGAGGTATAGGTAGTTCATCTACAAACCTATTTCAATTTTGCAAATTAACCTCATTTCTTGTATCATATAATTCTTTATAGTAGACTCTAAAGGCATCATTACTTCCTATAGGATCCACGACAACCTTCCCATTGGTTATAACAGTTGTGATTGATGTTTTGACCTCCAATTGTTTAATCCGCCATGCTAATAATTTACCCGATTTATCTCCTTGATAAGGATGATTGCGTTAGTCTCATAGGACTGGAAGCGGCTCTGAAAGCAAACAGCTTATCATATTCATCCCTCGAAATCAGTAACTCGCGTTCCATTTGTGGGTCACTTTTCTCATTAACTTTTCCCTGAAGAGTCTTTATTTCGAGTTCCAACTGTACTCTCTCCTCACGTGCCTTTTTTTTAAATTTATTTATCTTGAGCCTGCATAACTACTACTATGTCTTCTGAGGAAAACTTTAAATGCTTCCCACTTTGTAGACGCAGAAGTTTGTGCAGTATTCATTTGAAAGGACTGCTCTCACAAGTCCTTCATCTCGTAACCATTTATGCTGAAAACGCCATCTAGCTGGGTCTTTCTGGCAGTTTTTTTTTATCCAGATATTCTGTACAGCATGTCACGTGATCCGAGATCGCGATAATAGCGTAGAAACGGTTATGAATTTTGGACCGTAATTCTGGAATAATAATAATAATAATAATAATAATAATAATAATAAAAAACTAAAGTAGAGCTGCAACAACTAATCTATAATAATCGATTATGAAAATCGTTGTCAACGAATCTCATTACGGATTAGTCGGTCCGCACGGCACGGGGTACGCTTACTCATTACGGTACTTCTCTTCCGAAAACGCGTGTCGGAGAGGAAATACTACAGTCGTGTCCCAAATGACGCCCTGTACACTTACACTATGCACTGTGTACTCCACCGTCTAGTGTATGTGTTTTAGAAAGGTAACATCATCTCAAAAGGAACACGAGCCATTTTTTTTATAAATCAAATAATAATAATAAAATATAAGCCGCTTCCTAGTCGACGGCGCACGACGTCATACTCGCGTAACGTGACGCCGTTAGCTTTAGCAGATACCCAGCGTCACCGACAATAACTTTCTTCACTTTACTGTCTGTCAATGTCACCTTTTATAAAAAGTAATGCATAAATACTATTACATAATATAAACTTCGATTAATCGGGAAAAATAATCGGCCGACTAATCGATTATGAAAATAATGGTTGGTTGCCGCCCTAAATTCGAGAATAGGTCTTGAATATGTTTGTGTATTCGCCTCGAGGTACGGCGCTTCAAATCTAATCGGCCTAGCTTTTTATTTTATTTATTTAAAAAAAGAAAGTACAGCGTGTTGCATTTCTGCTCATGAGAGCGAATACAGTCGCACAGTTTGGCCTAAACATCTGCTAGCTCAGGTGTGTAATAGATCACGGTGCAGCATTTCTCTTTAATTCGTTCAGCTGCAGGGAAATGGCCTCCACCGCCGCAGGACGAGCGAGGACACAGGTTGTGGGCGAAAAGGATTTTCCACCGTTCGGATCTGCTGGGAATTCGGGGGAGTTTAATTAACGGTCGAAAGTTGTTCTAAGCCCTGCATTTGCATTGCGGTGTAATAAACACAGCGGTAAGTGACAGTTTGAAGATGAGCTCAGATTAGTCGCTGAGCACACGAGATCACTGGGTCGCTTGCATAACAACAATGTACCGATCCACACGCAGATCAGAGTCTGCAGCGATGGAGAATAATACCCAGAGAGCACTTAAAAATATCAACGCTAATGCTACGTCTAATCGGCGGGGGTAACAGGCAGCACTTTTTAAACAGCGTTAACATTCCTAACATCGAGGATTAGTTTTTCTAATTCGATTAAGCTTGAAGGCCCAATGCGTGCGCCTTTATTCGTTCATTTATCTTCAGTAAGCGCTTTGTCCCGGTCTCAGGGTCACGCCGGATCCGGCATCTGTCCCAGAAACCGTCGGTGGTGAGAAAAGAGGAACAGAGGTGTGATGAAAATGTCTTCACTCCACCCAGTGAGCCGAATCTGATGTATTGGACCTGAGGAGACGATATAATAACGATGATAATAACACAGAAGGGAAACTGTAATACCGTGACACGGCTCTGAAACGTGATCGTCTGGGATCGTGTGTAAGGAACGAAGCACGCGTGGAGCATGCCGTTATCGGAAAATAACCGACGTGATACCGCGCCGACGTTGATTATTTTCCAGTAGCGCGTTCTGAAACGTTTTATTCCACTCATACCACACTGATTTTACAATTTTTTTTTATTTATTAATGAACGACACGTCATACTTTTTATCCGTTTACAGTTACGCTTACCGCTGTGGAACGTCCAAGTTCGTTCCTGTTATCACTTAGACGCCGTAAACACTCGTTTCCTTCACCAGTCTCTGTTTGTTTGTTTTTTTTCCCCTCTCTTGTAGGTAATAAGACCAAAAAAAAAACACTCTACAGTACGTCGTCAAGAAACCTGGGAAGTGCCGAAGAAAAAGAAAAGAAGTGCACTAGAGACTTCTCCTGACAGAACGCTTCACCAGGTAATCAACGAGCCCGCACGCTTTTCTTTTTCTTTTTCTTGTCATTCTTTTAATCCGTTAATTATTAGTCTTAGACGCTCATGGAGAGTGTATAGCATTATGAACGCTATACAAGTCCCTGAAACGGAGCTGTTGCTATTAATCAGTGGTTTGAAATACTCGAAACCGTCACAGCTGCTGTTCTGGAACATCAGTCAACATCAATCTGATCTTACCCATCAGATTGGAGAATCGTAGTACGAGACGAGACTAACGAAGCGAATACATCCAGACCGTCCACCCGTCTTTGCTAATTTCTCAGTGAAATGTTTCCACCGTCGTTTTTTTTTTTTTTTTTTCTTCTTCTCTTTTATTGGTGCCATTTTTCAAACAGAGCTCCTCATCACGTGGATGGTCGGAGACCATTAGCAGATCGACGGAGCCTCTGCGGAAGACGTTCGGAGATATTAAGGAGCGCGTTTGAAAGACGAAGGCGGTGAACTAATGTGCGGAACGTTATTACAACCAATTAGGCTCGTAAGTGCATGGGGTTCACGAGGAACGCTCGTAAAAAACCACGATTCTCGACACTCGCTGACACCAGAGTAATAACCGCGACATTTTTATATGTTTCAGAATCACCGCAGCGGTGCCGTTTGTCATGTATATGAATATCCGTCTCGCTGTTCCAGTTGAGACTACTGTATTTGAGCGATGTTGCCGTTTTCTCACGGGGTTTCCTTCTGGAAAGAGAAAGAGGAGGATCATGGAGCAGCTGATGAGCGCATCAGTCAGGATATTAATTAAACTGGGATACCAGTTTAAATAAAAACGGCTCTGTCATTCTTTGTCCTTTTCACGTCTGACCTCTTAGAGCTTCTGTTTGTGCTTTTGTGTGCTGTAGGCTTTGGTTTGGTGACCGCAAGTTGTTTAAAGGGTATGACTGATAACATTGATCTGAATCTCGGATCACGCTGGAAGATCGGAGAAGAGCGCACATGTTCTCGGCCTGACTGATCCTCACGAGTGCAGACGTGTAGATAAAACAAGGATGACGAGGATATTTAACGTCTTAGGGTTCAAGGGTGGTCTCGCAATACACACCATGTGAGACTTTTTTATCGAGATATATATATCACGCGTTAGGACCGATTTAAGCTGCTTTCACACTTGCCTTCCAGAGCACACTTCTTGCTCACTCGAGGTGCACGCTGTAACCGTGACAACGCACTTACAAGTCCTAGGTAGTATCTGGTAAGTCTTGCTTTCTTCTTGTTCGGATTAGATTCATCGTCAGCAACGCAGACGAAGGTTGTTACTCTGGTGACTGACGTTTTCGGAGATGTGGCACACCCAGAACCGGATCTTAACCCCGGACAGCGCATGTACACGCACTGCGTCCATCGATCGAGGTGTTTTTAACCAGAAACAATGTGTTTATGGCTTCACATCCGGCGTATTCACATTCAGATCTCGCTGCTTGCTTCTCCTTCTCCTTCTTCTTCTTCATTCTTCAATCAAGGACTCGTTTTTGTTCCTGAAGGAGAAACGATTCGCCACCGTGGAAGAAATCCAGAAAAAAATTCAGGAGGCTGTAGACATGATGACAAAAGATGAGTGCGGGAAATGTCCCGGAATGGAAGAAACGCCTGGGACAAAGCGTATCGCTTCACAAGGAGAGTGCAGGTTAAAGGAGGAGTGCTCTTTTATAACACTAGCTCTGGGATTCTTTGGGTCCCCCCTCGTAAATCTCCTCATATTACCTTGCTAAGATGTCCACCGTGCTTGTTTTTCTTGTTCAGCTGCCTAACTTGTAACCCGATTTGCTCAGGGGGTAAAACTTTCTCGACACCACCTGGAGCCTTTCTAAAAAAAAAAAAAAAAAACGTTTTTTTTTTTTTTTTTTTTGTTCCCCCCTCCTCCAAATTCAGAAGTTGCACTGTGACCAAAAAAAAATTGCTGATGGCAAATTTTTATTTAAAAAGCACCTACAGGACAGTACATTCCTTCCACCTGACACTTTTATCGGATTTCATGGGAACCCGAGCCGGTGTTAAAGCGGCCGTACAGCGTACGCACAGCAGTCCCAGTACGAACAAGCTTCTGTGTGTTACAGCACACGAACACTAACTATGCTCATATTCCTTGTTTTCTCACACGTGATGGACTCCGTAGAACACGGCAGCGTTTCCCTGCTGTTCGAGCTGAGAAAATGCTCAAATATGCAACACGGTGAGACTAAAGGGCTGCTTTTAAACCAGAGCGTCTGTTGCATCACAATCAAAGCTTACTGCACAGGAAAAAAAACAACAAACATTTAAAACGGTCCCGCTGCCATCTGTTGTGTATGCTCTTCCCGATCGATACTCTTGAATAGACAACATTCCTACCATCTGGCAAAAGTACAAGCGTTTTTTTTTTCTTCTTCTTCTTTGTTTTTTTTTTTCTTCTTCCAATCACGCAGCTTGATTTTAATCCGCGTCACATGGAAATGTGAAGTGTGTGTTGGCGTATCTCGGTCTAATCACATTTTACCCACATCAGACAACACAAGTACAGAGAGAGAGAGAGAGAGAGAGAGAGAAGAGATGAAATGGAGAGAAAGAGACTGAAAAACGAACAAGAAGTGTGTCTACTTCAGTTACTGCTTACAAAATTGTATAAGGGATCTCGCAGTGTGGGGAGAAATGAAATGGATGTGCTTTTTCTCTCGCCAGAAATATCTGATCTGTGCTGAAGCTACGAGGGTAACGTAGCTAACAAATAAGGTAAATAATGTAATGTAGCCAGCAGTTTAAAACTTTGCAAGCTAAAAGGTAACGGAAATACGTTTTAGCGGGTGGTCTGGGGTTCTTTTCGGGTTACTTACTGCTTCAGGTCTGGTGATGTTAGGGAAAGGGTTGTGTTCAGCAGAGGAGAAGGAATGCCTTCGTGATCTATAAAACCAGATGTTCATAAGACTGGAGCACTGTAGTTAGCTCAGCTGCGAAAAACGTTCATTCACTCTGACCACCTTATACAAGATCGGCTCCTTGTTTCCTTGCGCTGGGAGACCCCAAATAAATTTCTAGTCCATCGCCTTAACCACTCGGCCATCGCCGCGATTGTTTTACTGTACAGTGACATGCCGTGCATCCAAAAACACTATTATTTCCCGAGTGGATCAAAGGAAAAAGCTAGCAAAAAAGTAAATAACCACTGTATGAGCCTAATCGTTTTGCGGACCTGCATGCACAGAAGTGACGTTTGGAAGGAGTTCTTACACGTGAAAGTAAATGAGTCCTCTCTCTAAAACGAGCCCAGAACCGGTCCCGGGTGAGGCTCCCGAGTATTCAGGTCAAGCCTGAAAGCCAAGAATCTGAATCTGAGGCGAGAGTGGAGCATCGACTCTAGTCAGTTGAAGAAAAGCATCACCCGGGCCACCTTTTTCCAATCTTTGGCCGTCCGGTTTGGGTGAGTCTGTGCCCTTGATAGCCTCCCGTCCTTGTCCGACGGGTGTGAAACAGGATGTGGTCTTCTGCTGCTGTAGCTCATCCGCATCAGGGTTTGATGTGCATTCGGAGATGCTTTTCTGCTCACTACGGTTGTAACGAGTGGTTATTTGAGTTACCGTAACCTTCCCGTGAGTGCAGAATAGTCTGGGTGTTTTTCGTTTTACACACCGTTCTGTGTAAACTCTACAGGGTGTCCCAAAAGTCTCCCTACGTTGGGGGGGGACTGTTTGCCAGCACTACGTCGGTTGTGCCTTCATCAGCGGATGCCCGTGGACCAACTTCTTCTCGGTTGGTCTACAACACTTCTACTCTTTCCTGTTGAAGTCCGTCCCAACCTTGCGACAGCTTCCCGATCCAGCCATGAGAATGATTTCAGTACGTTCTTCTTTTGTCAAAAGTGTTCTTAAAGGCTATCTGGATATAAACCAAGTATAAAAGATCTTTGAAGACATACTGCTAAAAAGTGTTACATTTCCCCTACGTATGGAGACCTTTGGGACACCCTGTAGACCAGCAGTTTCTAAACGACTCAATCCAGCCCTTCTGCCACCACCACAAAGTCACCAGCGTCAGTCTTTTTTTGATGCAAACTTTAACCGATTAACTCTTGACCTTTTGACCCGTCTCTGCACGATGTTATTGGACAATTGCACGAATGAGCAGGTGTACCGCGGGTCCTAATAAAGTGATTGATTTGTGAGTGTATGTTCCACGGCCCGCGTTCCTTTACTCCGTTCATTATTCGTCACATGGCTCCGCTTTGAACCGACGGCTCGACGCTGGCGTGCTCTAAATGCGAGACGGTGTGTTTTCATACGGAATGAAAACGAGAGGAGACGTAGACGCTTCGCTGCACCTGCGAGTGCAGTGTTCAATATTTGTACCTTAATGACAGTCGTGATATACCCGGGGAAACGTGGCGTGTCGAAATATATGAAAGATGAGAGAGACGTTGCAGTTTTTATAATGAGCACTGGTGCATCCCGGTCCAACTTTTTATATCGTACAGATAGAGAGAGGAAAAGAGAAGTCGTGGGAGAGCAACGAGCTGGAAATTATAAATATGTTTCGTGGGAGTGTGGCTCTGGCACGTCGAGTATAACACAATTACTGCGATAGGTAAACATTTAGAATGCTGCTCTATGGACGTAGAGTGGACTGTCACGGTCTGGAGTGAACAGCAAGACTAGAAAATGACATTTTACCACTCAAAGCCTGCAGTTTGACGAGTAAAACAGTGCTCTTCTGTGTTTTATCTTGGAGGACAAACTGTGACCTGAAGTAGAAGTACCGAAGGACGTCGGCACTTAGCACTTTTCCTCCTTTTCTTGCTAACCAAGAAGAGACAAAAATTACCCCATGTTCATACTAGATAAGTCACTTGCAGTTTGTCTCTTGCGGACAGGTAGCCAGAGTGTTAGTCAAACTTCGCAGGTGCTCGAGCCAGTTATCCCAGTTCTGCGCATCATCACGAATGAACTCATGCATCATGTTTTTAAGCGTTTGATTAAATCGTTCCGCCAGCCCATCCGTTTGTGGAGGGTAAACGCTGGGATTTAATCCCCAGCGATTCGTAAGGCCTACACAGTGTCCGTGACGTAAACAACGTGCCCTGATCCGTCAGGATCTTTTTCGGGAACTCGATTCGGGAGTTATTACGGAAGAGGCACTGCTTCCGGGTATCACGTTGCGTAGTATAGTTGCACTAACACGAAGCGATGCCCTCGTGCAGTCCGTCCTGATGGCCCGACGAGTTCCATACCTGTTCTTTCAAAGGGGAGCTCGATTTATGGTAAGGGGCGCAATGGTGCTTTTGGGCTGGCTGGCGGATTCACCAGCTGACATTCACGACATGCCACACACCACCTGCGAACATCGCCGTGAATGCCCAGCCAATAAAAACGAGCCGTTGGACGGTTTAGTGTTTCATCCTGCCCTACATGCCCAGACATGGGATTATAATGAGCCGCCTGGAGTAACATTTCCTAACGACTATTTGGGACCAACAGTTGGGTCGTTTGAGTGTTCTGCATCACTCGATGCCTATCCTTAATAATCAAAAAATATGGGTGGGAAAGCGCAACATTAGGCTGAATTTGCTGACCTGTGCCGATTACTCTCACTCGGTCAAAGGTGTGCCTGAGGGTCTTGTTGTTGCGCGACTGCTCCAAGGGGAAATCCCAGAGGAAATCCCCGCCACAAAGGGAAGAGCGGGGCCCTCGGCACTCTCTGTACCCCCCTGACACGGAGCTGACATCAGTGGGCTCGGCACTGCCTCCACAGCCAATGCTGCACGCATTCCACTCCTTCTCTGCAGGACCCATCCACCAACATGTCTTTCTTCAGTAAGCGGGCGGCCCACTGGGACATGCCTCCGCCGCTCAAACAACTCCAGGAACACTTCCGGATCGGCTGTGGACGGTCCCATCTTCGCAACCGCGATGTACCCGCATGCTGGACCTGGCTCCGGAGCATCTGCCGGTCCTCCTCCTGGGCTTCCATAAGGGCCTGGATGCTCTGCTCCTGCTCTTTACGTAGCTTGAGGAGGGCCTGACGTTGGGTCTGGGTGGAGGCCGGCGAGGGACCGGACGATCTGGGCCAGCGGTGAGGACTCCATGACGACACTCTTCCTCAATTCCCGGGTTTCGGCACCAGTGTAACACTTCACAAGTTCAGGAATAGAATGAGGAAGCTGGAGGCAGGCTTAGAACAATCCAGAAGGCACTTTATTCTCCTACTTTCACTTTTCAGCACTTTTATTTTATACACATGCGCGCACACACATTCGGTGCTGGTTGGCCTTCTCTCTCTCTCTCTCTCTCTCTCTGGCCTCTACAGGGGAGCCCTGAAAACCCAAAGAGGCACTAACAAAGCAACTCTCACTAATTACACTCAGGTGAGAACCATTAAGCGCTACCTGCCGGTTTGACCTGCCGCCCCTTCGCTCCACAGACGCCGCCGCCACAATAATATTTAATAGTGTTTACATCTAGAATATACCGCAAGCACGAATCGCTACAGCAGCACCGTTTCATCTGTAAAGACGGCGTTGTTGAAAACCGATCCTCAACGCAGACCCTGGCGACGTTTTCCATACCGGCTGCTTTACCATGGTCGGGTGTCCACATGTAGCTCACGACGATACGAACGTTTAATATGAGCGTGCGCTTAATGTGTAAACACGCATACACACGCTTTAATTACAGAGCAGAAAGCGTCACTGTTTAAGTAATTTCAGCACTCGCTGTTGTTTCCCCTCCCGCTTTGTGTTCTACATGAAACAACCCGCCTCTCTCTTCACTCAGCAGCACGAGGGTGCCGCTTTTATCTCTGAGCGTTTTCATCTGCCAGCTCCGAGTCATATGGGCTTTTTGTAACCTAGTTATCTGAATTATCACTGGCGCGCGCGCGCACACACTCGCGCAATGTGACCTCGTACAACTCGAGTTCTAAGTCATACGGCGCTTCGCTCTTGCTGTAGGGTGTCAGGAGGGTTAGCCTTGTTTTCACAACGCTCAAAAATCTAAAGGTTTTCAGATTTCCCTCCAAGGCTCAGAAGTGCAAAGAGCCGTTGTTGATCCGAATGAGTATAATCCTTTTTCTGTAATGTTAACCTTTACTGAGGCAATATCTGAGCTTTTTATTTATTTTTTTTTAAAAACATCACGCCTTGTGTTCATATGTGTGAAGATTTTATGTTTTATGCAGCTGGTTTCCGCTGTGTGTGTGTGTGTGTGTGTGTGTGTGTGTGTGTGTGTGTGTGTGTGTGTGTGTGTGTGCGCGCTCAGCTCTCACCTTTCATTTTCCTCAGTGCCCAGACCTAGACTTAAAATAAAACTGTGCGGAATTTATTATTAGCTAAAGCTCGGGAGCTCAAGGCCCGGCGTGTCCCAATTGCTTAAAAGAGCACTAGTTAAAGGAATCGTTTTGGAAAAGGTGGTCAGAATTATACAGCTCATCGAAGGTGATGTATTTAGCAAGATATCTGTTGAGTCCTTTATTTCTGAGTCTTATACAGCTAGCGAGTAAGAAAGCAGATCTGTGACTAGTGACGGGTAACTGAGTTACCATGGTAACGGCAATACCCAATCGAAAATAATTAAATCAAATAAAATTAAAAAATATATATAAAAAAAAAAGCATCACTACTGTTTCGCTCGCTGACGGTTACCACACTTACACGATACGCATCACAATATATATCATCAATATGATGACATGATTTTAGGTGGGTTTTTTTTTTGGGATCTCACCCACTTTCGGGTAAAAAAATAAAAACAACTGTGCACGTCTTCGGAGATTCTTCTGAGCTCAGGCTGTGCCGCTCGAACGACGTATTTAATAGAGAGAGTGAGCCAGCTGTCCCCATCACACGACAGCTACTAACCAGGGAGGATGAAGGCTAACACCTGCTTTCTACAGCACACCTCAGTGCCTCCAGGATTTTGCGATCTAGTAGCACAGACTCCAGCAAACTCTGCAGTATTCGGAGGAGCTTGCCATTTTTAACATTTTTTTATTTTTTTTAAATCACAGCAGATTTTGCGCAGGTTTGGGCCGAGACGCGTCATGCGACCCGGCCCGCTTCGATTCACGCACGTCGAACATGAGCACAGCTGAAAGGTCTCATTTACCAACAAGCATCACTGCGAAAGAGCGCGCGGAACAATTCCGTGCAGTAGTTTTCCGCAAAAATAAAGCGCAAAAAACTCGCAGATTTCGAACAAAGCCGCAACATTCGCAATCACACACTCAGAAAGCGCTACGCATCGTCTTTCTCATGCGTGACCTCACAGATGCCCATGATTGGCCGGTGTCACTGGGACCCCTCCCACCCAGAGACCATGGGCAGTTTTTTCTTTCTTTCTGTCTTTTTTTTCCTTGGTTCCTGTGCACAGATGACCGTGTCATCATCGCGATTCGAACTCGCGGCCTCCGTAGGGCTCGTGAACCGTGTGCACACGGTGATAGTCGTGCGTGTGCGGAAACTGTCACGTGGGAGCATTTCAGTTCAGCGAGGACGGAGACGCGCACTTCCTTTCCTCTCGCTCACCACCATGGAGTCAGGTTTCTCCAAATAAAAAGTGACGATCGCACTGAAAGTCAGAGTTTCCGCGAGGCTTTTTCCGTTCCCCCTCCGCCGAACGTCCGTAAATGACGAACGCCTGTCTCGCCCGAAAACTTTCCCGTAAGTTTATACCCAAAATGTCATTACGCTTGCTTCAAACAACATTAAGATCTGTAATGTCATTTTTCAGACGAACGTGTGCGCGGTAGACGAGAGTCCACATTTACATATTTACCAAATACAAGTTCAAAGTCATCCATATAACTCGTGGCGTTCTGAGACAAATGGAAGGTGCGAGAGACTTCCATTACTACATTTAAGAAAAAAAAAAGAACGACGCCGAACCTGCTTCGGCTGATGAACCACATTTGAGATCAGAGGGAAAATGTATTCGTTTTTTTTTTTTTTCTTTCCACAGCTATTTTACTTTAAGGCAGGTGGCACAGTGGAGTAGCAGGTAGTATTATCGCTGCAGGGTCCACGGTTCAATCCCGAGCTCCGGTTTCTGTCTGCGGAGTTTCCAGGCGTCCTCACTGGGCCATCGATCGTTTGTTAGCAGCCTGCAGCGGTTTTTTGTTTTTTTTAGCGTTCTCCCCAGCCTTAGGCTACACGGGGGAGAGCGAGAACGCGCTGCAGTTCAACACAAGATGGTAAAATGAAACAGTTTTGAGAAACAAATATATTTTTTTTGGACAACTCTCTTGCAGGTAGTGCAGTCTGAACATGTTTGAGCCAGGATGAAGATTTTGGAGCGGAATGAGCTCAGACACTTACGAGGGATTGGTTGGGAGGAGAATAACAACATGCAGGACGCCGGACGACCACAACTACACGGGCGACCCGTGTTTGACGTTAATCAGCCGCCTGTAGCTCGAGTTGGGTACGGGGGCGGGACTTGGGTGTTCTTGAGAGCATTTGATTGGACACAAATTGGACTAGTCACTTTTATTTACGTAGCACAAGAAGGAATTAAAAGCATAAAAGACAAAGAAAGGGGTGGGGGTGGGTGGGGGGGGGGAGCAGTCCCACTTCCCAGTTTCAATTTTGCGCCTCGCAGCTTTAATTAACATTTAACCCGACGCAAATTTGACCCCGTGTGCCACTTAAATCTCCGAGCTCATCTGCCGGGACGGTCTGAGAAGCGTCTCGGGTTGTTCAGGCATGGAAGAAAAACGATCTCGGTCTCACAGCGCCGAACGTTTATGCGTCCGCCGTGTCACCGGGCGAAAATACCGTTCGCTGTGAAGTCATAGCACACCGCTTTCTTTCGTAAAAGGTCATCCGGAACAAACAAAAACAAACACAACTGTCGATCAGCTTTCAGACGCGCAGCTAGTTCACGGTGAGCGAAGAGCAAACCGCTGTGCAGAGCTACTAAGGGACGGGACACTTTTCCCCTTAACCGTGAAGTAAACCCTCCATGTGGGACTGTCGTGTGAAAATAATCAACGACAGGGCTCTGTCTCGAAGCGGCGTTCCACTCGGCGTCCCGAAGGGAGTTGTTTTCCGAGCACGGCGCTTCATGAACCGTTCTGTTCCCCGTATACGGAAGCAGTCTACCAATACGTAAAATCTGTCATCGTTTTCACCCGTTTACAGTTACGTTCGCGGAACCATCTCACGCGTTCCCTCCTCGGCGAGCCCTTCTGCGCCGCCGTACGTTCGTTTACGCCGTTTTGTTTCGGTCCCGTCTGCACCCACGTCCCTGATGTATCTCGATTCTCACGCCGGTTTTCAGTTTGCCCTTTAATTAGTTTTAAACCCTCGTTTTTCTTTGTCCAAGTGCGAAGTACTGTTTAGTGTGTACCCGCGCGGCTTCGCGCGTATTTTGAAGATTCCCGAGTTATCGCCGTTCGCACGTCGCCCGGACTCTGCCCGTTTCCAGTTTGATTCTGACTCGCGTCTTTGGATTTGTCCGCCTGCCTCTCTGATAAACGCTTCAACTGCAATCGCATCCGTTTTCCGCCTCCCTTCTATACGACGCACTTGTGCTGATCAGGCGTTCCCTCACCAGCCCCCAGCCCCCCCCCCACATACTTTCCCCCCAGTTTTTCTGAAGACTTTCCCGTGGCAGAAAATGTCGAAATGGCTTTGCGGTGTTATTTACCGGCGCTACCGACCGTCACACACGTGTCCGGTCGCCAGCCATAAAGAAGCCTAAACTAGCACGTATTCATTCATTCATTCATTCATTCATTCGATACGACTCCCTGCAACATCCGAGCATATTAGCACGCAAAACCCGTCTTTATTTCCAATATTAATTTGTCAAATAATCGAGCTGAATCGAGTTTCTCTCACGAGCCCGTTTTCAGATCAAGTGACCCCGCACTTTTTTTTTTTTTTGAAGCACTGATCTACGACGTTAGCAAAGCTTGGGTACGTTTTTAGTTTCTGCAGTTGTTATTATGAAAAGGGGTTTATTGTTTGTCAACCTCTTTTTTTGTGTTTGTGCCACATCGCAGCAAACCTGCTGTCTCTCAGTTTGGGTGTTTCGGAAAGGTTTAAATCACACTAACTCATCTCTCACGCTCTCTCTCTCTCACTCACACACACACACACACACACACACAAACATAATTACAAGAGACAAACGGTACGCACTCTCCTAAATTGCATTCCTACAACTCGCTCACACACACACACACACACACACACACACACACACACACACGCGCACACTGTCTCTCTGTAAAACAAACTGACACTGGAGTCCCCTGAGCCTTTTAGCCCCCCCCCCCCCCCCCCCCCCCCTTTACCATTTTCTAATGCATTGTTCATTAGCATAATGAACAACGAGAACGACGAGAATTTCATCACCTGGATGTGTATTGTTTTTTTATTTTATTTCTTGGTCTCTAGCTCTCTCTTTGTTTTCAGTTCTCAAACATGCACTTCATCCTCACAGCAGCTCCTTACTAGCTCTGTAGGCGGATAGATGTGATTGCATCAACACTGTGGACGTCTGGGAATCACACACACGCATGCCGAGTGGACATCTGGGATTAGAAACTCTCGCTCGGCTCTCACGTTCATATCCCGTCTTCAGCGAGCCCGCTTAGGAGTGGACCGTAAGTGGGCGTCTTCACATTTCTTTACCGATTGATGTGTGAAGCGTAAGACGAGAGTAAAGCGGCATTTCCCAAACCGCCAGGCCCGGATACGCCACCCACATGCTCTCAGGCTCGAACGCGTACACTCGTCTGAGTATGTATTTCATCATGGGAAATACGAAAGCATGGTGGGAAAATCGAGCGGCGTAAATCCCGGTCAGTGGGGGAGGAGCGCCGAGACACCCGTTCATCCCACCGAAACCATTTTCAGTGCATGACTGTGTCAATCGTATCTTAAAGAAGAAAACACAGAGCGAAAAGGAAAGCAGCGACGTTGGGTTGTCCGACCTGCGATCGTCCGGGATTCTGGATTTCTCCTGCTCTCCATAAACAGTGTTTCAGTGGAGGAAACGGTGAGATTTGCCTTGTACGTGATGATATTGTGCTGCTCCGCACAATGAGATTACTGATTCTCCACAAGGCACCTGGCTGCTGATGAAAATTGCCATCCAGGACTGTCAGTGTTAATAATGTGCTCTACGTTCGCGTCCTGATTGCAGAGGACGGATCACTATTGTAGAGCACAAGAGTGTCTGATTATGGATGAATGAACTGATAGACTGATACAAGTTTCTGCTAAATCACGATCCCATGATGTAAATATCATCGCGACAGCACTGGCGAATTCTCCATTCTGACTAGTCGGAAGGCGTTTATTTATTTATTTATTTATTTATTTATTTATTTATTTATTTATTTATTTTTTAGTAGGTCCATCCTCGAGGCAAATCACATCCTAGCATATCCCAAATATCAGCTGGACACCAAACAGTCACGGAAATTAGCCATCTGTCTTCTAAAGCCAATTGCGAAAACTTCCATCTTGAAAACTTCTAAAAGGCGACTCTGAAAGAGAAAAATAGCCTCCGTGTCACGGATTGTTAGCCCGGAAGATCGGTTTATCCACTTGATCTAGTTTAGAGCTGCCTTTTGGCATTTTACGTTATTGCCACCTGTGATAAACACATTTGGCGGTTGGAATGCACGAATAGGCGGCTATCCTGAAGATGTACTTGGCATCGTCGTTGCGGCGGTGGAAACCACTTCACTGTCCGCATTTGCATTTTTGAGAGCGTCTGCATTATTGGCTCTTTCACAGATGGAGGAACAGATGTGGGAGCAGTTTAAACACCTGATGATTTAGAGAGGACCTAGCTGCTGATCTCCTGTGGGGTTTTCTTTTTTTGGACTGGGTAAATTTTTTTTATTGTGTCCATTCTTTCTTTAATGTCCCGATGGTCGACCGGACCAACTCCATAACCAGCAGAACATCTGCAGTGGGACGTTGATATTCTTCATTAGGACAATCAAGAGAGGTTTAATTCCACCCTTCCATCCATTTTCTGTACTGCTTGTACTACACAGGGTCACGGGTAACCTGGAGCCTATACCCGGGGACTTGGGGCACAAGGTGGGGGACACCCTGGATAGGGTGGCAACCCATCACAGGGCGCAGTCGTACACTCGCACACCCATTCGCAGACAATTTGGAAATGCCACTCAGCCTACATGTATTTGGAGGAAACAGGACGGAGGCAGGAATCGAACCCTGAGCCACCCTGCCCATCCCCCCTAGTTTATTTTCAGCTTTTCTCATTTTAATTGATGTGGTGCCATGGGACGCAACCCCCCCCCCCCCCCCCCCTTCCTTTGATCTACCCTTTAATCAGAAACACACCACGCTTGTAGCCTCTCCTGCTTGTGTCCATGTATTTCTTCATGTGTATATACATCCTGGAATTTGAACTGGGTATCAACAAGAGAAGCCGAAAGCTTCCTTGAGCTTTGAGAAGAAGGTATCGGGAATCACAAATATATCCCGTGTGTCCCGAGTGCCGTTAAATCGGAGTTTTACAGTTTAAATTAGGCTTTTCAGGTCAGAATTCCTGCCGAGCACAGTCCGTGATGCACGGAGGTGCCAGCATTTACGGTGAAATGGGAGCTACTTGAAAACGATGCTTTTTCTGCTTTTTCATTTAAAGCAGCAGTTGGACCAATAAAAGCCGAATCACCGAAGGGGAAAGGACATGGAATGTGAGATTCATTTGCTCCCGGTAGCCATTACTTTCTCTTTGTGCGACTTCATTTAGGTGAAATTGTAGCTGGGAAGTCATGAATCTAGAGGGTGGAGCTGTGGTCTCCGATTTGGTTAAACCCCTACGGTTGAAAGTTTTATCGTTTACGCTGTTAGCGCGAAGCTATCGCGTCCAGAGCTATGCGTTAGGGTTTTCTGTGGTTAAATCCAGTTTGTTCAGTCTGCCTGCTAGGATTAGTAACGTTAGTGAAGGTATCATTATCGGTAACTCTGCATACGACAGATGAAAAACTACTCGTCATTATAATGATACACACTTAGAAGGAACCCTTAAAGGTCTTTTTAGTTGTCGCTCTGAAGGAACCCCTAAAAGGGTCAATGGGAACTCGGTGTCAGTGTTCCCTTTTGTTAAATGGTTCCAAGTCGAACCATCTTTATAAGGTAAGAACCCTTAATTAACACTTAAAGAACCCTTGAAGAAGGTTTTTTTTTCTTCTTCTGTCCATTATCAGTGCGCTGCACTCGTGACGTATTGAAGCGCAGTCACTGTCCAGTGCCATAATTAGGAGGAAGTCATTCGATCCAGCATACGTGGTTATCGGTCACAACAACAACAACAGAAAGAAGCGGAACTGTGGTGCTGTTTTTGGAAATGATCGCACAAGTGCACATACTGAAGAATCAACGCTGTTCTCCAACTGAATTGCATTTGGGAAACCATTTTTATTCCACTCTAATAAATAAATATAATATATATATATATATATATATATATATATATATATATATATATATATATATATATATATATATATATATATAATCTCTCATTTAGCTCCGAGCAGTGACATGGGCGCAGATATGACTGTAATTACGGTAGCTGATGGTTTGCTTTTCAAGACCCCCCCCACCCCCGGTTTGATTTATTTATTTATTTATTTATTTATTTATTTCAGTGCCTCAGAGCTCCATGTGGTCGAGCTTTTTGAAGCTGTATTTCACATGTCTGCAATGCCTGAAAATGCGTCTTTGAAGTCTCTTAGTGGACTCAAGGCCTTGTTTACAGGCTGCACTACTCCTTGCCTTAATGGTGACGGCTTGCTTTTTCCTTGAGCACTCACTACCTACGGCTCGAGCCACTGCAGCACACACTTTCTTCAGGAAGCAATATATTTAGAAGAGGAAGTGAATTAATTAAACTGGAACTTTTATACTATTCCGACATGCCCAAGCTCATGAAAGCACTTCACTAGTTTATTCTGCTTGCTTTGTCTATATCAATAGAAGTAAATTGGTCAGGGGTTATAATTTATAATTTTTTTTTGTGTGAGCGTGCTAGCCATGTTTCACATGATGGATAGCCCAAAGCGCTGCATGCAAATAACCCTTGTTTAATTCCAAGGTCTTCACTGTGTTGGCAGTCATATTTTCTTCCCACAGACACCAGCAGTCGTGCGTCCCCCTCGGATCCCGTGCGATCACTTTCCCACTACGTTCTTCAGGCAAGTAATTTGTTTGCAGGCAGGCACTGCGTAGCTCGTAGTCGTAAATGAAATGGATGGTGACACTCAAATAGTGATGCTGTGTATGACTTGACCATAAATTGCTTGGTACAGATAAAAAGTTTACTTTCTGAAATTGTACCCAGAAACTTCTCATAGACGTTGATGCACATTTGCGGAGTGAGGTTTTGTCATTTTATACCACAATCTTCCGAAACTCTGGCTGCTTCTCAGCCATTATACCGGGATAATATATTCAGCTAAGAATAAAAAAATGATTGCTGGATCTATCACCAGCCTTTTCTGAAGTCATATTATGGAGTCATATGCTCTCAACATCTGTGGTAAAACAATTTTAATGACTTACTGAAAGCAGTGATAGGTTGTCAACTGTCAGTAAAATTGCTCTCGCTCATTAGAATAAGTGCTCTTTTCACAGAGAATGAATGTGTTAAATATAAACATTGCAAAGCTGAATCCTGCAAATGACACCAGTGGTTGATTGATTATGGCTGGATTTGTCAAATCCAAACTAGTTTTTTGTATCCAGTTTTTTTTTTTTATGGAGTAGAGTACAATACAGTATAGAATAGAGTACAATACAGTATAGAATAGAGTACAATACAGTATAGAATAGAGTACAGTGTAGAATCAAATAGAGTACAATACAGTACAGAATAGAGTACAGAATCGAATAGAGTACAATATAGTATAGAATAGAGTACCGTGTAGAATAGAGTACAGTATAGAATTGAATAGAGTACAATACAGTATAGAATAGAGTACAGTATAATACAGTGTAGAATACAGTACAGTGTAGAATAGAGTACGGTATAGAATATAGTACAGTGTAGAATAGAGTACAGTATAGAATCGAATAGAGTACAATACAGTATAGAATAGAGTACAGTATAATACAGTGTAGAATACAGTACAGTGTAGAATAGAGTACGGTATAGAATATAGTACAGTGTAGAATTGAATAGAGTACAATACAGTACAGAATAGAGTACAGTGTAGAATAGAGTACAGTATAGCATCGAATAGAGTACAATACAGTATAGAATAGAGTACAGTATAATACAGTGTAGAATAGAGTACGGTATAGAATAGAGTACCGTGTAGAATAGAATACAGTGTAGAATAGAATACAGTGTAGAATCGAATAGAGTACAATACAGTATAGAATAGAGTACAGTGTAGAATAGAGTACAGTGTAGAATAGAGTACAGTACAGTGTAGAATAGAGTACAGTGTAGAATAGAGTACAATACAGTATAGAATAGAGTACAGTATAATACAGTGTAGAATAGAGTACAGTATAGAATCGAATAGAGTACAATACAGTATAGAATAGAGTACAGTATAATACAGTGTAGAATACAGTGCAGTGTAGAATAGATTAGAGTACAGTGTAGAATAGATTACAGTGTAGAATAGATTACAGTATAGAATCGAATAGAGTACAATACAGTATAGAATAGAGTACAGTATAATACAGTGTAGAATACAGTACAGTGTAGAATAGAGTACGGTATAGAATATAGTACAGTGTAGAATTGAATAGAGTACAATACAGTACAGAATAGAGTACAGTGTAGAATAGAGTACAGTATAGCATCGAATAGAGTACAATACAGTATAGAATAGAGTACAGTATAATACAGTGTAGAATAGAGTACGGTATAGAATAGAGTACCGTGTAGAATAGAATACAGTGTAGAATAGAGTACAGTATAGAATCGAATAGAGTACAATACAGTATAGAATAGAGTACAGTGTAGAATAGAGTACAGTGTAGAATAGAGTACAGTACAGTGTAGAATAGAGTACAGTGTAGAATAGAGTACAATACAGTATAGAATAGAGTACAGTATAATACAGTGTAGAATAGAGTACAGTATAGAATCGAATAGAGTACAATACAGTATAGAATAGAGTACAGTATAATACAGTGTAGAATACAGTGCAGTGTAGAATAGAGTACAGTACAGTGTAGAATAGAGTACAGTGTAGAATAGAGTACAATACAGTATAGAATAGAGTACAGTATAATACAGTGTAGAATAGAGTACAGTGTAAAATACAGTACAGTGTAGAATAGAATAGAGTACAATACAGTATAGAATAGAGTACAGTATAATACAGTGTAGAATAGAGTACAGTGTAGAATAGAGTACAATACAGTATAGAATAGAGTACAGTATAGCATCGAATAGAGTACAATACAGTACAGAATAGAGTACAGTGTAGAATAGAGTACAGTGTAGAATAGAGTACAGTATAGAATAGAGTACAATACAGTAGAATAGAGTACAGTATAATACAGTGTAGAATAGAGTACAGTATAGAATAGAATAGAGTACAATACAGTATAGAATAGAGTACAGTGTAGAATAGAGTACAGTATAGCATCGAATAGAGTACAATACAGTATAGAATAGAGTACAGTATAATACAGTGTAGAATAGAGTACAGTGTAGAATAGAGTACAATACAGTATAGAATAGAGTACAGTATAGCATCGAATAGAGTACAATACAGTACAGAATAGAGTACAGTGTAGAATAGAGTACAGTGTAGAATAGAGTACAGTATAGAATAGAGTACAATACAGTAGAATAGAGTACAGTATAATACAGTGTAGAATAGAGTACAGTATAGAATAGAATAGAGTACAATACAGTATAGAATAGAGTACAGTATAGAATAGAGTACAGTGTAGAATAGAGTACAATACAGTAGAATAGAGTACAGTATAATACAGTGTAGAATAGAGTACAGTATAGAATAGAATAGAGTATAATACAGTATAGAATAGAGTACAGTGTAGAATAGAGTACAGTATAGCATCGAATAGAGTACAATACAGTATAGAATAGAGTACAGTATAATACAGTATAGAATAGAGTACAGTATAATACAGTGTAGAATAGAGTACGGTATAGAATAGAGTGAGTGTGTGTGTGTGTGCTTGTGTGTGTGGACTTTCTCTAGGGACTTGGCCACTTTATAAATATCCTTTAGGGGAAGTTTTCCCCCCCAGCCAACCCTGTTTGTGATTCACAAGGCCTCCGAGCATGTGTGTATATTCCAGTATTCAGTCGTGTGTGTGTGTGTGTGTGTGTGTGTGTGTGTGTGTGTGTGTGTGTGTGAGAGAATTCTCAGAGCGGGCCAGTTTCTCTTCACACGTGCCCTCACGTTTCTGAAGGAAGCATAAGAGCGAGTCCAGAGCTGACACGCGCACAGATTAGGTGACGATCACGTTAAAATGCGTCAGAGAACTAAATCTTTTAGTGTTTTTGTTAAAAAGCTGAAGTTACTGAATGTACACGGAGAGTTAATATAATAACTTATGGAATAAAGACGGTGTTTAGTTGCATGTCTTTCTTTTCAGTTCGAACACTTCAAGGTCCACGTCACCGCACGGTGTCCTGACGAACGAGTGCAGACGTCCTAGCGGCCGCCACGGGGTAGCTGGATCTCTAAAGCCGCATGCGTGTGATCTTTAAATGCTTTAAAGGAAAAATGGATTCTCACCCACATGACCTCCCACAGCAGCTTTGAGCAGAGTTCTCGACGCTCTCAGGGAATCTCTGACGGATGACTTCTTTTTCAGGGAATACTTTCATAGTGCTGGCGTGCGTTCGTTCAGACTAGTCTCTTATTTATTGTAAATACAAGGTTTAAGCATTCACGATCTTGTTTTTGTTTTGTTTTGGCTCTTACTTTGACACGCTCTTATCGTTCTCATCACTTCCTGGTCCGGTCTCCGCCCCTGTTCTGTCATCTGCATGTCACCCGATTGCGTCCATCTACTTTGCGCCAGTTTGTAATTGGTTAGCGTCTTTCTGAAGCCTCGTTCGTATTCATATTATTACGTGCGCCTGTGTGGATTCATACCGTTTAACGGCGTATAACGGCAACCAAGTCCGTTCTGGTTTCGGGTCGTGAAGCTAGAAAATGCCGAAAAGTTCAAAAACGGGGGTGAATACTTACGCACGGCACCGTATGTAGCTGTCGGCCCGTGAACAGAAGCGCACGTTCTCCTTTAAACGCTCTTCGGTTTATCCCAAAGTAAGGCTTTTATTTTTTAAACGACGCTGCCTGCCTCGGCCTCGTCCTCGTCCTCGTCCTGATTGCCTTGGTCACGCCAGCCTCGATATAAACCGGGGTTCATGTATATACAGTGCTTTACGGTAACTATATTTGAGGTCATAGGGTTACATACACCTCGCAGAATCTACAAAATGTTTATAATAGAGCTGCAGCAACTTATCGGAAGAATCGGTGATAATCTGATAAACATCGTTGTCGACGAATCTGATCAGGGATTAGACGTCTGCGCACGGCACGGGGAACATTTACTCATTGCATTACTGCCTTTTTAATCGGCCGTCACGCTTCGTTGCAAAGACCTTTTTTGGGAGTGTGTGTGTGTGTGTGTGTGTGTGTGTGTGTGTGTGTGCGTGTGCAGAAGAAAAACTTTGTGTAAGAGGATAGATATAGAAATAATGCTATAATCCGAGGGGACTTTATCACATGCATTTATCATTGCCATCATGCTTTTTCTTGTTTCTGCTTTTAGCCGTGTGTGTGTGTGTGTGTGTGTGTGTGTGTGTGTTCTATAATGCCTGAAACAGATGCCTTTTTTTAATTTTTTTTTAAAACATTTATATCGTACCCGTCCATCCATCAGTGTTTTGCCATCCCGAGTTCTGCTTTGCCTTGTACATCACGCAGCATGTGATCACCGAGTGCGTGTTTCGGGAACATTTGTCATCGCAGTCACATAATAGGACTTCAAAACCCGATCCGCTCCTTTAATCTCTTTCCACAACAGACCCAGACGGGTGCGTCAGGACAACAGCGACCTCCGAGCGGCGTGAAAAATAACGAGGAGTTAATATAGCCAGTCTGATCCAGACATGTCGGTGATCAGTTATCCTGTACGGGGTTGTATCTCGACGTTTAACGTGTCGACGTCCCGTTCACGACAAAGCTGCCGCGAGTGGGCGCTGTTTTCAGGCTGAGCGTCTGTCCCGAGAACCAGGGTGAGTGGCAGGAGAAAGGTCAAGCTCGTAATTCTGTAGTTTATTGGACGAGAGTCCATGCGAACTGTGATCGAGAGAGAGGCAGGTGAAGGAATGACGGCGCGATGCTCCTTTACCGTGAGTAATAAGCGGATGTTCCGCCACGTTTAATGGACCAAAAGTGTATAATGTGCCTTCTCTTTACTTGATGAAAATCCACATCGTCGTATCATCACTCCACTGCGTCACTGATTAATTTCCTAAAAGAGCACGACCCCAAGCCTTTTATTCCTTACACGGTGAACTGTAATATAGATAAAGCTGGTTCAAGTGTTTGATATAATCGCGATGGAGCATTAAAGCTGCACTAGGTACGATTGAGTTTAGTCTTCTTTTTTTTCCTCTCAAAACGAAGCTTTTATCTTTTTGGTAGCTGGGTTTGACACGTGAATGCTTTTTTTTTTTTTTTTTCCCTTCACCCTCACCGTCCATGTTCATAAAGCTCCACCTCCAGGATCTGCAGTGGCCCGTTGAGTGGAGCGTCTACAAAACGTCTGCACATCCGAACATAAACAAGCATTCTGGACCGGATGTCAGTTTTCCAAGACAGTTTTCTCAGCAACTTCATACACTTTTGCAGAGGCCGTTGATTTAAAACTGATTTTAAAAAAATAAATTTTTTTAAAATCATACTCTACATATCTTCCAGGTTATTTATACAAGTAAAGAATTTTAATTATTCGCTTACTGCACCTTTAAAATCGGGAGTTTCATATGTCGTTAACTATTTAGCCGCGTGGTGTGGTTTGTTTATTTACTTATTGTAAATAAATGACCACTAAATGAATGTGTAAATAACCGTATAGGGTCTGAGATGTTTACACTCGAACGTACAAAGGCTTATGTGAAAGAAAACGGGCTTTTCTGTCGATTTTAAAAACGCTGAGCTGAAGCGTCGTTTCCGTCACGTCGCCGTTTCCGTGCTGTATCTGAAACCGTCGGCCCGGGAGCTGTAAATTAAACGCTAACTCGAACGGCCAGATGTTTTGAGACGGACCTCGAAATCCCACCGGAGTTTATTTTTGCGATGTTGAAACGTCTCGCTCGTAAATCCAACGTGGCCGCTTTGACGGATTCCGTGGGTCAGTAGTACGAGTCACGACCACGTGACGGCCGAGCCATTTAGATTTTTTATATTATTTATATTTTTTATTGAAGCAACAAAAAAAAAGTTTTCCAATACCTATCACCCGTGTGAAAAACTAATTGCCCCTTTAAACTTAAAATCTGTTTGTGCCACCTTCAGCAGCAATAACCACAACCGAACGCTTCCGATAACCGGAGATCAGAGATCAGACCTTCTCCTTTAGGATTTTCTGGTAGAGAGCAGAATTCATGTCTCCCTCAATTACTGCAAGTTCCCCAGGCCCTGAAGCAGCGAAGCATCCCCACACCATCACACTACCTCCACCATGCTTGACCGTAGCTACGATGTGTTTGCTTTACTAAATACAACGGGACCGCTGTTTTCCAAACAGTTCCACTTTCGACTCCTCAATCCACAGAACGTTCTCCCGAAAAGGTTTGAGGATCATCTCGTCGTGTTTTGGCAAAATTCAGACGAGCCTTAACGTCGTTCCGGGTCAGCAGCGGTTTTCACCTCGCCACTCTGCTCGACCGGATCAGCTTCCGAAGCTTCAACGGTCACGCGTCTCCGCCCTAACTTTGCACCTTGTAGCCGCAGTTCATCCCGGGACTTCGAGTCCAAAGTTTTGCGTCGACGTCTCTACTAGGTCTGCGCTGACCTGGGTCTCCTTAATAGGACGTTGAAATGGAAAATGGTGAGTGGGAAAAGAAGAGGCGGCGGCGAGGGCAGAAATACTGCAGTGATCCATTATGTCCGAGATTGTTTACGTTTTTTAAAATGACATTATAAAGGTTTTAAATGAGTCGTCTGGCTACGCTGAGAAGCCCTGCGTGTGTGTAATGAAGCGCGGATCCAAGTTCACACCTGATGCAAGCATGAGAGGATATTGAAATATTAAACGTGACGAGGTGCGTGTGAACTCGACACTGACAAAGCGAGAGTAAGAAATGTTGCTAGAATAGAACTGCTGTAGTGATAGGGTGTGTGTGTGTGTGTGTGTGTGTGTCCCCGGTGAGACAGGTCTAGGTTGTTTATGTGAAGAAGGTATTTATTGGCATGGAGGATAATGAATTAAATACACAGTGTCAGGATTAGTTTAATTGGGGAAGGAGAGCGTGAGGTGGACTGACTCACTCCGCTCAGGAATTGCTCGTGTGTTGATGTTTTACTCTCTTTACTAAACTAAAAGCTACAAAAAGTCGCACGTCCTGCCCTTCCGGAGCCGTGCGAGTGTGAGATTGCAGAATGATGGACAACGCGGCGTCTCTCCGGCAACGTAAACAAACGAATCGTGTAAACGAGATACCGCGCGCATGATAATACCCGACAGCCTTCAGACTAACAGCGCGAAAGTCCCGTGACGCACAAAAGCATGAGGTGGTCCGTCCTACGCTCGTTTCTATCTCTCACAGCAGGCGTGCGGGGTTTTTGTCCTTCTGTCTCCCAGCCAGTCCTTTCCCGAAAGGGCCGAGAGAGCGCTCGAGAATCCCTTCACCGGCCGAGACGCGTCGATCATCACGAGGTACCACGTTTACACGCGGGCGATCAATCCTGCTACCTTCAAACGCTCGATGATCCTCGGTCGTGCGTAATGAATTATTAAATGATGAGCACCGGCTGAGTAAAACACTTTTATTGCTGTTTGATGAATAATGAATGTGTCGATGCTCCTCGGCTTTCGGACCCGACTGCGTTTCAGCACGGAACGTATGGAGTGTGTACGTTCGGTGTTTGTGTGTCAGGCTGCGCGTGTAAACACATCTAACCAGCTAATCATGCAGCGTGCAGAGGCCAGAGCGTACAGTGCATCCCTTCCCCGGCAGCGTCGTCATAATAACAACAACAATAACGACGACGATAATAATAATAATAATAATAATAATAATAATAAGAGGAATAGCTCTTGGGTCTAAGTATTCTTTTTTAAAAATGTATTATTCAAATCATTCATTAGCGATTCCTCAAGAGTAAATGCTTATTCCACTCAATTCTTCCCTCATAGAAAAGTCCAATTAACAGCTCATCATATACAGGTGCAGCTCAAAAAATTTGAATATGGTGGAAAAGTTAGTTTTTTTCCCCCCATAATTTAATTCAAAAAGTGGAACTTTCACGTACTCTACATTCCGTAGACATAAAGTGAAATATTTCGAGCCTTTATTTTGTGTTTGTTTGTTTTACTCTCGATGATTACGGCATACAGCTCATGGAACTCAAAAATCCAGTATCTCAGAATATTCGAATAAAGAGTTTATCATACAGAAATGTCCTGATGACCTGAGACGACTCTAATCAGCGAATTCACTCTAAACACCCGTGAAGGTTTCCCGAGGCTTTAATCTCTCAGTCTGGGTCAGTACACGCGCACAATCACGGGGAAGATGGAAGTCAACGTTGCGTTTCATTTGGAAATCGAGGTTCCGGAGTCTGGAGGACGAGTGCAGAGGAGCAGAATCCAAGCTGCTTGAAGTCCAGTGTGACGTTTCCACGGTCAGTGATGATTTGGGTTGCCAGGTCATCTGCTGGTGTCGGTCCAGTGTGTTTTCTCGAGTCGAGAGTCGATGCAGCGTCGACCAGGAGATTTTCGAGCACGCCGTGCTTCCATCTGCTGACGAGCTTCATGGAGACGCTGATTTCCTTCTCTAGCAGGACTCTGCACCTGCCCACAGTGCCAAAACTATTAGTCACTGGTTTGTAATCGTGGTATTACTGCGCTCGGTCGTCCGGCCGACTCGCCGGACCCGAACCCCACAGAGAATCTACTAATATCGAGTGCATAAATTAACACACGTTTCATCAGGTCCACTTTTCTGTATTATAAACTCTTTACTGTAATATTCTGAGGTACTGGATTTTTGATTTCCGTGCCTCCCAGTGTTTCACTTTGTGTGTAATGACTCTGGGATATATTCAAGTTCCACTCTTTGAATTAAATTACGGGAAAAAACGCAACTTTTCCACCATATTCAGATTTTTTGAGATGCACCTGTATTCATCTAAACTGTGAAACTTCAGTTTGGATGAATGCTTTTTTGAAGTCGCTTATGCAAATCTAATATTTAAATCCGATCCTACGGGAAGCAGCTGCAAGGCTTTTTAAAAAAAGAACTGACATCGACCGTTATTTTTGGTCACGGCGGAGCATTCGATCCAAAGCTGAAGAAATTAACTTTACCGAAAAGCGCAGAATGATTTTTTTTTTTTAAACTCGTGGACCAATCAGATCGCAAGTTGGGGGCGGTGCAAGTGCGGGTGAAACGCTAATCCGGTTAGTGAGAGAAATTTCATTGCTTATATTGCTACTAGTTAAAGTGGAACTGAATACAAGATCTCGGCTGAAAGTGCGTTAGGATTCTAGCTTTAGAGAGTAGTTCTTATTTAGATTGATACCCCAGCACTGTTGAATTCTCCTTTCTGATTGGTCAGAAGGCGTTTCTATAGTAACGGCTCATTCACAGGGACGCGTAAGCCGAACGTTCTACGATAAACAGAGTAACATTTAATACATTTTTAAAAAAAAAAAAACGTAACAAAGAAAAACTAACAGTCGGTTGATATGTGAGATTTCTTTAACATTCATGGAAGGAGTCTCCAGTGTCGGCACTTTGTAACGGCGAGCAAGTTTTCCAACCTGTGCAAGTCTTCAGGACGGAGCGGTTTCTCCGTAACGTCACGAGCGTGTCTTCTTTCTTTTGACTTTCCTTTCGTCTTAGTAAATTCCAAGAGAGAGACACGAAAGATGACTGGAACTAACTCGCCTCATGGGCATCGGACGTAACTGCAAGCGGATAAAAGGTACGGCAAGCAAGTTGCCGTGGTATCAAAGGAATAAAACACTCCGGGATGTGCCGCCATGAGAAAATAATCGACGTCGATCCATTATTTCCGTGCATCACCGCACCCCCGGGTGATTTTTATTTTGCGAAGTAAGGCTTGTTGAGAAAATTGTCAAAAACGAACTCGCTCAGGACCTGGCTAATAAACGATGCTAGCTAACCATTCGTAAACTCCCGGTACGCTATCGTAGGAGTGTTACGTTTCTCAGTGTGAAAACGGACATTGAAGCTTAAGGGTGGAGCTGCGTCATGGGTAATAGTCACATCATAATGCTGTATGAATATAAACAGGTCTTGATCGATAATTATTTATTTATTTATTTATTTATTTATTTATTTTTAAAAAGGAAGTGTTTGAGACAAAGCCCCGGCGTGCCTGGGTTCAAGAGCATCCGTCGCTCGTACCTCGTCGAGTGTTTCATCTCAATTTGATCGAGCACGCCTTGTTAGTGAGAGGCGCCCGACGATCGCTCACGCACTCCGCGTTTGGATGATGAACCGCCGAACGGAAACAGGATCAAACGGCGAAGGAGGCGACGGCGCAGCTGCCGATGACCAAATCCATACACGGGGTGACGATTAACATTCATCCGTCTCCGTTGATCTTGATGCGCTTTATGTGATATTTATTTATTTATTTCTGATCCTGTGCTGTGGCTCTGTTTTTGTGCTTTGATGTGTAATCAGTGGATGGATTAGTCCGGAACAACTGAAAGGAAGACGCAGACCGAGAGAGGCAGAGAGGCAGGTTCCATCAATTCAAAGCCAGCCTTGTCATTTTGCATCTATATTTCGTTTGCTCTTTTTGCCTGCGTTTTATCTGATTCACGTGCACAGATCCACCACCAAAATTTCATTATCGCATCAGTTTATATTCCTCTGACAAGACCCCAGAACCGTGTGTGTGTGTGGTGTGTTTAAACATCAATATATCTTTTGGCTCTGGAATAGTAGAGAAATTCAGAACAGGCTTTTGGTGAAAAGGAACATTGTGCTTTTGAAATACACAGTAGCACTTGAATCAAAATCGACGTTTTGTGGCTTCCGGTGTGAACACGGTAGCCGTAAGGTGATCGATCAGCTAGTGTGCTCCAAAACGACGACAAAACTCACATTCGGTATGTGTTCTACCAGTATGGATCATAAAAATAAAATAAAAAATCCATTAAACAGTCACAGATGCAATCGGAAAGATCCGACCCCCGGTGCAAATCAGGTTTCGGCTGTTTGTAACGAACAAATCGAACAAAAGCAATTGAAATAGTCAATGCTAACTAAGCTAATGCTAACTAAGCGGTCCCCCCCAACAGTGTGTCACGTTACTGAGAAACTACAACGCTAAAAAACATGGCAGCGACGTTACCGACTGTTACAACGCACTGACGCTGGAGACTCTTTCCACAGCTGTTAAATAAGTAAATGAAACATTTCTTTACTCCGTCAATAGTCTCGGATGACGTGGAGCGTCCACATCACGAGTCCCCTGCGAACGAGCCGTTACTATAGAAACGATAACGTATTCGAACGAGCGCGTTAATCTCGAGCTGTGATTTCGTCGGGCAGCTGGAAGTACGGGTCGAAAATGAGTCAACACCCCCTGACCAATCAGAAGCCAGAACCCAAGATCACCGTGGTGTCACAGTTATCATCCTCTACCTTACAGAACTCCAGACCTGTTCATTTTTTGGAAACGCCTTAAACGCGGTATTAAAAATGATTCCCTTTGAGGTGCCGATACCTGGAGATACCCCGCATCCGGGCCACGTTTCGAGTCTGCGAAGGCCTTTAGACGTAAAATCGTGTTATTTATGTGCACTTTCGCACATGTGCCTGCACAAACACACACACACACAGAGCTGGTGTTGCTTAATCTGCCACTATTTTAAGATGCTCACTTACCTAATCACGAGTGTATTTTGAGAGAGACTGGGAAAGAGAAATGCAGAGCGACAGCGATGGAGAGAGACCGGGAGAGAGGCGCACAAACACAGAGAGAGACCGAGAGACGGAGGCAGTGAGAGAAAGAGAGCGACAGACAGAAAGAGTGACCGGGAGATGAGAGAGCGAGAGAGACCGAAAGAGACGAGACGAGAGTAAGCGAGAGCGGAAGAGAACCGTGGAATGAAAGTTTGTTAGGACTTGGTGCATGTAAATGAACAATAATTAAATGAAACTGGAATATGTTTAATATACAGTACACAATTAGAGCTGTGAAAAGCTTTTGAAAATCCCCCGTCACTTGATGAACCCAGTTTTAAACCGAACGCGTCCTGATGATTAATAATAAGCTGAAAGTGTCGAGTTATCAGTAATGGAGTGAAATAATGCAATGAATCATCTTTTTGTTTTCCAAGGTCAACTTGAATATTTTTCGGGCTGATGGCCGCTTGTGAGAATGACCGTATGGCTCACCAAGGCACACACACACGCACACACACACACACACACGAGCGCGCACAGGGCTCACCTCAGTCTCGCTATCACTGACGTAAACATGGCACTTAAAGTTGAGAGGGCTTTAGATTTTCCACTACTTCACTGTGTGGTGTTGCGTAACGCAGACTCTGCTGTCTGTAATGAAATAAAATTATATCGTGTTGCAGTCGACTGCCGTATTTCAGCGTAACATCATCTAAATCGATACGTATTATTCAAGCCCTCCTAACCACCAGGGGCAGTGTGAAACACCTGAATGCCACCTTGTACTTGTCTTCCAGCAGTCTTATATCTGGACATGTATCTTTTACTGGCGTTGAGGTAAATGTTTTTTGTTCACTTCTGTAAGCTGATTCCGGGAGTTCATCGACACGGTGATGTAAGAGATTCCGGGAGTTCAACACCGTGGTGATGTAAGAGATTCCGGGAGTTCATCGACACGGTGATGTAAGAGATTCCGGGAGTTCATTACCGTGATGTAAGAGATTCCGGGAGTTCATTACCGTGATGTAAGAGATTCTGGGAGTTCATTACCGTGATGTAAGAGATTCCGGGAGTTCATTACCGTGATGTAAGAGATTCCGGGAGTTCATTACCGTGATGTAAGAGATTCTGGGAGTTCATCGACACGGTGATGTAAGAGATTCCGGGAGTTCATCGACACGGTGATGTAAGAGATTCTGGGAGTTCATCACCGTGGTGATGTAAGAGATTCCGGGAGTTCAGAAGGTATTGTGAGGTCAGGGATTCCGGGATTTCATCATGTATTGTGAGGTCAGAGATTCTGGGAGTTCAGAAGGTATTGTGAGGTCAGGGATTCTGGGAGTTCAGAAGGTATTGTGAGGTCAGAGATTCCGGAAGTTCAGAAGGTATTGTGAGGTCAGAGATTCCGGAAGTTCAGAAGGTATTGTGAGGTCAGAGATTCCGGAAGTTCAGAAGGTATTGTGAGGTCAGAGATTCCGGAAGTTCAGAAGGTATTGTGAGGTCAGAGATTCCGGAAGTTCAGAAGGTATTGTGAGGTCAGGGATTCCGGAAGTTCAGAAGGTATTGTGAGGTCAGGGATTCCGGGATTTCATCATGTATTGTGAGGTCAGGGATTCCGGGATTTCATCATGTATTGTGAGGTCAGAGATTCTGGGAGTTCATCATGTATTGTGAGGTCAGGGATTCCGGGAGTTCAGAAGGTATTGTGAGGTCAGAGATTCCGGAAGTTCAGAAGGTATTGTGAGGTCAGAGATTCCGGGAGTTCATCATGTATTGTGAGGTCAGGGATTCCGGGAGTTCATCATGTATTGTGAGGTCAGGGATTCCGGGAGTTCATTTGTATAAACTCTGCGGTAGAAATTTAGACAAACGCCACTAGACTCGTCCTCTCAGGTGAAAAAGGTTTATTACAGAAGGTTGAAAGCAGGATAGAAGATGAGAGCGCTCTGAAGCGCTCCTCTCTCACATGCCCTATATAAGTTTTAAGATAAGGAGAGCTGGACATCTGCGAGTCTCAAAACGGGGGGTTTGAGCACGTTTGGTGGTTTTCAAGGTCTTAGCAGATGTGCAGACATTCCCGAAGACAATAACATGTTTGTGTCAGTGTAAGAGGAAAGAACGTCCTGTGCTCATCTCCATGACACGACCACAAGTGGCATTGATCACTGATGAACATGAACAGAGCTATTGCAAAGTAAGAAATGAATCATTTCCCTCGCAACTCACTCGTCGTACATTATCACATTACATTGGCTGCCAATTTTTAGCCTAGCCGATTTGGTTTCCAGGCAGCCAGGGATTGGTTACCTGCTGATGAATTTATGATTCGTCTACCCCTGCACTTAATTATTTTTGCCCACCAGTTGACATTCCTTTGAAATATTCACCATATTTGGTCAACGTTCTGCTGTGAACATTCTCTCTCGCCTTTTCACATTTCCCTACATCGTCCGTCATCTCCCCGCGTCTACTCGGGTTTCCCAACCCTTTTCCAAAGACACGACGATCCCAGTGTTCCCGGCCCAGGCTCCGGATCCACCCGGATTCTGTCTCGCGTCCGAGTTCGAGTCCGACACCCCCTGGCTTCTGAAAACAGAGTTTGACTTCAGTTTTAATTCGTGGTTGTTGGATCGTTATTAGCCGTCTTGTCCTCCTGAGAAGATCTGTGCGTCACGGTGTTTTGTCTTAATTATATACTTTTACTGAAACTTTAGGTTCGTTCTCAACTCCGAGCGTTCTAGCGCTCGTATATGCTAATGAATATTCGCCGAATCTGCTGAGAGTTGAGACTTCTCAGATGAGTCATTCGCAGCGAAGGGTTTCATTATGCATGCGATGCGCAATCAAGCCTATTTTTCCCTCTTAAATTTTTTTTTATTTAAAAAAGAAGCAATTTGTATTTTGTTTTTTTTGTGTTTGACTTTTCAAATGGAAGAATCTTCAGTTACTACCCACACAGCCCCTTTTACCACCTGCTTTGATAATGTAAGATGGATGAAGAGGAGTCTTCCGCATTTCTTTACTTTTTTTTTATTTTATTTGTTTGAACCAATTTCCTTTCTTCCGAGTTGCGCAGTCTCAGCCCATTATCCACAGCGTGTGCAGAACCTCTAATGTACAGCCCAGTCCAATTTCTGGGCTGCATCACAGAAATGGTGTTAAGGTTAGTGGTTAGCACGTTTGTCTCACACCTCTAGGGTGTATTCCCGCCACGGCCGTGTGTGTGTGTGTGGGGAGCTTTCATGTTCTCCCCGTGCTTTGGGGGCTTCTCTGGTTTCCTCCCCCAATTCAAAGACATGCATTGTAGGCTGATTGGCCTTTCCATAGTGTATGAATGGGTGTGTGTGTGTGTGCGATTGTGCCCTGCGATGAATTGGCACAATCGTCCAGGTTGTCCCCTGACTTATGCACCCTGGGATGGGCTCCAGGTTCCCCACGACCCAGTAAGGATAAGCGGTATAAACAATGGATGGGATGGATGCTCTTCTTCAAAGACCCAATGCTGTTTTAATGAACACACACACACACACACACACACACACAAAGATACGGACTGATTTCGTTTGTGGCATACAGACATCTTGCTTAGATATAACTGGAAGCCAAACGGAGACCAAAGCGAATGCTGGAGAACAGATTTTATCTTTGAATGATGAATCTGTGGCTTTTATTCGTCTCGAAAATGACAAACATCGGTTACAGCGTTTACATTTTACAAACTACGTTCACGCCGATTATTCAACACACTACACGTCAACACGGACGTTTTCGCCGTGGTCGCTGGGACTACGGTCACCGCGATGGCCGTGGGACTGCGATTACCTCGTACAATTTTGCACTCAAGTCTCCTTTAGCGAACAGTGGACTAGTTCAACCAAACAGACTGCATATAAATTCGCACACTTAAAATCTCTATCCTGTGTTTTGAGAGATTTCTGTAAAGCTGCTTTGAGACGACGTCCAGCGTTAAAAGCGCTACACAAATAAAACTGAATTCACGTGAGTAATTCACTGTTAAACTGTTCATTTTTGCAGCCGTTTCTAGTTATTAAACTTCCTTGTTGTCTAGACTAATAGCTTAGAAATGAAATCTGCCTGTCCACTGTCCATGTACAGTCGGTAGCATTGAGGGTATTTTTGTCAAATCTGGCGTCTCTTGTGACCAGACCGTGACCTGGAGGCATCGTGTTCTCCATCATTCTTTCCTCACCCGCTCAAGTTTCTGTACGGAATCCATTAGCTTTGAAATAACTTTAAATTCACGTCCTCCCGTGGCTTTCCCTCGGCTCTGTGCCGAGTGTGATATCTTAATAAATATTTCCATGGAGCGTGGGCAGGACTACTTTATCTGAAATTGGATGGTTGTTATTTTTTTCTGGTCCCTGGGCCGCGAAAGACCACCGAACGTCCCCGTCAGCACCGTCTTGAGCCGCGGCGCACGGATCTACAGTAAATTAAAGCGGTAATGAGTTAATCTCGCCTCACCTGCAGTGCTCTGTCTCGGCTGTTTATTAAATTAATAGATCAATAATTTTACGCCTCAGCAGGCCTGGAGAGGACTGCAAATTGAGGTGTCGCTGATTAACAGGTGGAAAATTATTCATGAACATGGATTTATGGCGTGCAGGTTACCTCGCAGTCCGTCTCCGAAGCACGGGCGGATTTTTATCGCATGTTACACCCAGAACCAGTTCGTAGGAAAGACAGGACAAGGACAGTTTCTATAAGGATAGAACTTGCACCGGTACTCCGCAGGGACCGACGGTGATTCCAGGCTTGGGGTGCCATCTGTGTCCCGCCGATATCGTGTTTACAAATAACGTCAAGGATAATTCGTCACAAGACGTGCCGATTTCCATCCATCGCGAGTGATCAGTCATCATTTTTGGCGGAGAAATTACCACGTTTCATTTCGATGGACTGTGGGGGGAAATTTATACTCCAAGATATAACTGTATTTACGTCACGACACGGAAAAAGTGTCTCTCGGACGGTTACGGTATCTCCCGTGCCGTCTCCGTCGCGTTCGGCCGATCGAGCGCGGTGTTTCCCCGCGTTTAGCCTACTGACGTATTGACGTGTCTTATTTTCAGATAGACTGAGCAACGCGAGCTATCCCCCCCCCCCCATTAAAGCGTAGAGGTATGTGGAAATGTTATGGTGACGTCCTTCAGGAGGACCGAGCCTTACTTGATCATGCCGTGCTGAGACACTGTTTAAGAGCAGAACGGTTCAATTAGAAGAATGAAGTTGAATTTATTCATTACTACGCGGGTTAAGTGGCACCACTCGGTATCTAGGGACATTACAGTATGTTCTACATTTCCCCCAGTGACTGTGCAGCTTTCCCTGCACAAAAGTTCTCGATTTTGTTTAGCAGCAAATGGCATATGTACACAATCACTTAAATCCAATTCAGATCCGAGTTCTCCACATGTTCATCGCTCCCAGGCCGAGCATTCTCCGTAATCCATTTTGCATTTCGTCCAGCTGTAGCGTCTATTTCAGTTCTGAGAACGTTTTCAGCTTCGGGGGAAGTGTTTTAAGGAAGGAATATTATTTCTGAAACTTTTATTTATTTATTTATTTATTTATTTGCAGGCAGCGAGCCCCTTAAACTGTGAAATGGATTCCGCAGACTCGCTCAGCGCACTTCTTTTCACGGACCTAATCCAAATGTTCCAATTTAAAACGCGTACGGCGGTGTTTAGTTTTTATTCGCGGCCTTTCCGCCAGCAGAACATGTTATAGGTGCAAGTTGACATTATTTGTAGGCGACATGGTTTTTTTTTGTTTGTTTGTTTTTTAAAAAATGTATTAAATTTATTGTTATTCAGATTTTGGATTAAACTCACGTGAGACGTCAAAGAGGGTAAATAACCAGGGGCGTAGAATCCGCACTCTTCCTCTGGCCTTTTGAAATCTTTGGTCTCTATACGTGCACGTGTCTGGAAGTCTTTACGTGACCCGGCGTTGCCGTGACAACCGGTCACTCGCGTGACGTGTCCCGCCCACGTTCACTCCCTCGCCGAGCGCTCGGAGGCGGCGATGGGAACCGTCCACTCCGAGCAGTGTAAGTTCGTTTGGCGCGTGGTATTCATGCCGTACGATGACGATTCATTTGCAACGTATTTCTATTTTCACTGTATTTCCATTGATGAGTAATTAGCAAGATTTGCTGGTGATATTAGCTTACCCGCCGCCCCGCACTTATTTTCAAACTCTTCTGGAACGTCTTTTGTCGTTTGTTTGTTAGTTTTTTCATTACGGATGCGTTATCCGGGTCCTTCACATTATTAGAATGAGATGGCGAATTGTTAAGGTCGAATTCGGATCGGCGTGGCTTACGCGCGTCCGGATGTCGACGCTAAATATCGGTAGAGATGTCATAGGACGGAGCACGTTTTCATTTTATAAATACAGTGACCGAGTCAGAATATCTATAAGAGCCGTATAATAAATATAAAGACAATGTCTGAATTCGATGGAATGGCCGCGTTCATTTAGTTTTCAAACTGTAGCACTTCTGTTGTTGTTCTCGTCTCCGAAGCCGAGTTCCAGGCGATCGATGCCGGGATGAATAAATGATGCTGGAGTCTGTTGATATGAAACTGTCAGTCACTACGGGTTGATTCCTGAGCTCCACAGCGTGAACAGGAGCTCATTAGCGTAGCTTTCTCGTCGCTCCTTTCTGTCCGATCTGATCAAACGGCCGAAATGTCCGTTACTATATACACCTGCACTGTAGTGGTAGTAGAAGCAGTAACACCATTACCGCAGGAGCATCTTACACTTAGCACCTATAGGACTAATTAGAGCTGTTCATATTGTAATTATCGTGAGGGATTGTCTGAGGATATGGCAGGTTTCGTTACAACTTTTATAACCTTGATGATCCATAATATTACAATAACAAGACGCCGGTTGAAGTTAATGCTTAACATTTAATATCTTGTAAAATATTCATCTTATAAGCATTAAGAATCAGTCGATGGGCCCAGATGTACCGTACGTTCCTCTACATAACAGTTACTGTAGTGAATGCTGAATTACACTATGTAACAATATGTGTATCTATCTATGTGTGTGTATAATTTACCCAGAACTTTAAACCTGTTCCACTTCACATCTATTTCTAACACCTTCGGAATAAAATGTTTTATTTATTCGCCACCATTAGATTTTTAGCTCCTGTTCCGAGTTGCACCGTGGGCAGTCCGGAATTAGCGCTGTGTTACTCGTGAGTAACGACGAATGTTCTTTTACATGGCCCGGACACCCAGGATTAAAGGCCCCTGATGTTTAAGTTACATTTCAACAATCAAGACCCGACCGTGACCTCGTTTCCCCCGCTATCGGTAAGGAAGAGTTTCCGGCTTTCGGTATAGACGGGGAACTTAAAAGCTTAGACTTGCTCGCTGAGACGAGCACGCTACTGTCTCGATATATCAGAATCACTTCAGGGATGTATTTCAGGCACTGAATACAGTAGGCCCATTTCCTGTCTCCGCTCTTGACCGCTGTCTCGCACTTTTGTTCCATCGTTCGGTAAGTAATCACACAAAGGGAGCATGACGCGTGCGTATGCGCCCGGAAGGTGAGTGTACGTGGGCGTACACGTTCTTGCCGTTTTTGCTGATTAGCTTAGACTTTTTTTCTTCTTCTTCTTCTTCTTTTTTTATTTTTTCTTCTTTGTGCAGTTCAACAGTCCTCACTGGCATTATGAAATATAATGGCTCCGCAGCGTCACGCCACTTTTCATGTGTTTTCTAGTGTCCCGATCCGAAATCGCCGTCACGTCGGCTGTAGCGGTCGCTTCGCAAGCGAGCAATAATTTTCTGAAGCAGGAGGGGTTCGAGATGAGTCAACGAGTCAGAAATGGTACACGCACAATGCGGCGCTTCTTTATGATGTCCTCTGGAAAAAATGGTGCGAATTATCGCCATCGTGTAAAGAGGCCTAAAAAGGATAATGGCGGAATTGTAATTATTTCAGTGGAACATTTATTTATAGGTTTAAAAAAAATATATATTATCTAACATGGGTCAGTTATATAAATATTACAGGTTCATTCCAGTTTAAAATATATTTATGTATATATATATATATTTCAGATCTGTATTAATTCCCCATTTTGACATAAAAGCAAGAGAACACTCTAGAATGTATACTGATTTAACGCCGTAATTTTTCTAATATTTTTAGATTTGTGTCCATGTCTTATTTCCTGAGACTGTTCAACAGTTTTATTGTGCTCCGAATTTGCAATTATAGCGAGTGCCGTACTCTAAATGTCCAAGCGGCTGACCTGATTAGGACTGTTCTCACCAAATTTTGCATTTTAATCGTCTCTTCGATGTGCAGAAGTGATCCGTCTCATCGGTTTGTTTTCATAAGTGTCCAATACGTCATTATAATTGGACTCGGATATAAAAAAAAAATAAATAAATAATAATAATAAAATTGTAAATCTCAATTGAATTGATATTTAATTAAAATGTTGGACCGTTTCCAGATTAAAAAAAAAAAAGAAAAGAAATCCATCCAGTGTTTTGGTTATTTACTGAAGGCAGTCGTAAGCGGTTCTATTCGTCTTATTCTCCTGTTGAAAATTTAATGAAAACATAGTGAGGGATCGGCGCCTTCATATTTATCTAACGGCTCGGTGATGGATCCGAGTCTCGGTGATTCACGAGGAGAAACTCTGTGGCTGTAGGGAAAGCTGAAAGAGCTTCACTTGATTAAATAGGTAATGGAGCTTCTTTCGAGTCAGAACTTTCTAAGCTGTCGTATTCACCTCCGTTACGCCTCGCTAGATGAGATAAAGGGCTGCTCGGTGTAGCTGGCTCATGCCCAGAACCGTAGAGTTTTCATGCGGCAATAATCAATAACAAACTTTCCCACAATCTGCCAAAGGAAAATCAGTCGGGTTATAGTTCAGAGTGAAAATGGTTTGAGGAATAATCTCGGTGTATTGCCTCGTCGTGCCGTCTTAATATCCATATTCCGTATTCATACATCACGTCAGGTTAAATTCAGCCAATAAGAGGAAATGGAGTTGAAATGATACTCATATGACGGCCATTTTGGAGCCAGACTAATGAGTGTGAAACAGACGGTCATGGCAACACCACCCCTCGTTGGCATCGCCGACAGCAGCACGTGTGTGCGCGTGACTCCTCTTTATTATTATTATTAGCACTGTGGTGTCATGAGACGGAACGTTCGATGTTTGGTCATGGCTCAGTGTTAAGCATTTTATAGTAGTATGGTTTTAAAAAGTAACGAACTATCGTATATACATTCTCTGTGTGGCGCATTTCCCAAACAGCATAACGCACAGGCGAACTAACCGCCCACGTACGGCTGTTCCCCGGCGCAACGTGAACGCTCGCTTTGATGCGCTATCATTTCTAACGTGACCGGGACTTGTCCGTGGGACGCTCCAGACCTTCTGAGAGTGATGATAAGTGGATTTGAAAGAAGAACGTGATATTTAAGAGAGAACAAAGAATACGGGGAGGTTTTCAGGACGGAGGAGTTTACTCAAGTTTGTTCATCGTTTGCACAGTATGCCAGGGGATGTGAATATTGAAATGCTTGTGTCGGGCCTTATGAGTGTCTCAGTGTGGAGGGAGGTCATCGGTGACGTGTGCGGAGTGTGCGTGTTCTCCCCGTGCCGCGGGGGTTTCCTCCGGGTACTCCGGTTTCCTCCCCCAGTCCACACACATGCGCGGTAGTCTGATTGGCGTGTCCGTAGTGTATGAATGGGCGTGTGAGTGTGCCCTGCGATGGATTGCCACCCCGTCCAGGGTGTACCCCGCCTCGTACTCGATGCTCCCTAAGATAGACTCCAGGTTCCCCGTGACCCTGAAAAGGATAAGCGATAGAGGATGGATGGATGAACTATCCGCTTTTACAGTGTGGCAAGAGAGAACCAGAACTATTATGAAGCAGCTGTCTATATTGTCAAAAGATTCATTTCTTAGGTTTTATTCCCCCCCCCCCCCCCCCCCCCCCCACACACACACACACACAAAATGTACCCGTGATCCGATTACTTTGTTTTTTGACCGGATCACAGTCACCAGTTCTCTCAGCATCCCGATCACGTAACGCCGCTCCGTGTGTTCCGCTACTCCCCGAGCCTGGGTATCAGAGGCGTAAACGCTTCAGGTCATGCTGTTTATTTGGCAGCTGTAGCTCCACTTGATCACACCACCCGTCGTCGATTACTTCCCTATAACAGCACGCCCTTGTGCTCGAGTCCTAGCGTATTGTGGAATCTTACGCCTTTTAGCCCACTGCTTTTATCGAACCCTCATTGTTGCTGTTCTGCAGGATTGTCTCGACATCCGGAAGTAACCTTAAATTCAGCAGGTCTGATTGTGTTCAGTGCAGCTGCTTAAACAGATCCTGGTGCACCCAAGGCTGTTGTATATGAGTGATTGCCCGAAGAATATCATTATTCAGCCATTTTCCAGGAGAACAAACGCCACCAAGGTTTCTCATGCGCCTCGGTTCCTTTTCCTGTGAGTTATTAGATATAAGTCACGTGACGTATGACCCGCGTGCGTTCACGTGGACGCTCCTGCAGGTGCCGTATTATGAGCGCGGTGCTGGTGTTGTTTCCGTCCGTGTGCTCGCGTGTAGTCGGGGAGCCGTTGTGCCGCACTCCGGCGCGCTCGAATGAATTGCCATGAGAGCTGGGTCCGATTCATTCGGAGCTTTTGACTGCTAACGAGCTGATTTAGAAGCGAGCTAGGGGAGCTGCACTGGCACCTAACCAGTCATTCTTGAGGAGGTTGGAGTGTGTTTCGAACATACTGCCGCCATATTTTACTCCATAGCGTTGTCCGGTTGGTCAGAAGGGGTTCATTGGTTTTCTTTAACAGCAGCTCTGACTGTAGTTCCGACTGTAATCCAGATCCGTCCGTCCACCCATTTCCTGCAGCGCTTATCCTACACAGCGTCCCGGAGCCTCTCCCAGGGGACTCGGGGCACATATCCCGGACCGGGTGCCAACCCATCCCAGAGCACACTCGCGCGCACACTCGCGCGCACACTCGCGCACACACTCGCGCACACACTCGCGGACCCATTCACACACTACGGCAATTTAGAGATGCCAGTCAGCCTACGAAGCTGAGGGGAGGAATCTAGAATCGTTTCATGATCATCTTCTCCTCCTACTTCTTCTTCTTCTCCTTCCCCTTTTTCTCCTCCTCCTCCTTCTCTTACTTCTCCTTCTTCTCCTACTTCTTCTTCTTCTCCTTCCCCTTTTTCTCCTCCTCCTCCTCCTCCTTCTCTTACTTCTCCTTCTTCTCCTACTTCTTCTTCTTCTCCTTCCCCTTTTTCTCCTCCTCCTTCTCTTACTTCTCCTCCTTCTTCTCCTTCTCCTCCTACTCCTTCTTCTTTTTCTCCTCCTCCTTCTCCTTTTTCTCCATCTTCTCCTTTTTTTCCTTCTTCTCCTCCATCTTCCTCTCCTACTTCTCCTCCTCCTTCTTCTTCTCCTTCTTCTTCTGCTTCTCCTCCTCCTTCTTCTTCTCCTTCTTCTTCTGCTTCTCCTCCTCCTTCCCCCTTTTCTCCTTCTTCTCCTCCTCCTACTTCTTCTCCTTCTCTTACTTCTCCTCCTTCTTCTTCTCCTTCCTCCTTCTCCTCCTTCTCCTACTTCTTCTCCTTCTCCTCCTCCTTCTTCTACTCCTACTTCTCCTCCTTCTCCTTTTTCTCCTCCTCCTTCTCCTCCTTCTTCTTCTCCTCCTTCTTTTTCTCCTCCTTCTCCTTTTTCTCCTTCTTCTTCTCCTCCTACTTCTCCTTCTCCCCCTTCTCCTTTTTCTCCTTCTCGTCCTTCTTCTCCTCCTTCTCCTTTTTCTCCTTCTCGTCCTTCTCCTCCTACTTCTCCTGCTTCTCCTCCTCATTCTTCTCCTCCTCCTTCTCCTTTTCCTCCTCCTTCTTCTCCACCACCACGTAACACAGTCAGTGCAATGAGGGCATGTAAAGAAGAATCCCCTTTCCTCCAGCGTTAATCGAAGTGCTCCAGGTTGAAGGACCATCGTTTTACAATGAATACTTCTCCCCGTGATAATTTAGTGGTGCTCACTGCACACGGCCCTCGTTTAAACAAGCAAAAAGAACCTTTCATAACATCCTAAACAGAACACTGAGAGCAATTTAACTCCTCGCGGCTCTTAACTAAAGAGCAGCCTTTTGTTTTAGCGCAGCACACATACCATTACCGCTCTCGTCATTGATCAGCAGCCCTACCTGGAGTTCATCCACAGCTTTCGATGCGTTTACCAGATCCCGACCTCGATACGTGACTGTAAATAAAGGATGACGAGCGAGATGAGGGGAGGAAGAGAATACGGTGTCGTCGTGAGCGCGGAGCGTGGCATTGTTCCGCCGAGCACGTATGTCGCTAATGGGTTCGGGTGCAGAGGTGAGCTCAGTACAACAACATCGCAGAACTTTAATGGAGCCGGATGTGTCTCATTCCGCGAGCCGCGCATCAGCCTCTATTGTTTGCCGGCGCGCGTGTTTTGTGATGAAAGTGTCGCACTTTACATCGAGTGGTTCGCATTCAAGCGGCAGCATATACGCCATTTTCAAACGATAGCTGTATGTAATGAGAAGTTTTAAAATGAAGAGCACAGCCTCTAGGATTGCATTTACTTTGCACTTGTTTTCTTTTTTTTTTCTTTCTTTCTTTTTTTTTATGCAAAGCAGGTGAAATGAGTCTCACGGATCCTACAGAACGGAGCTGTCAAAGACACCGTCGAAAAGTACTCTTTTAACTTTACTCATGGGAACGCTATCACTAGCTTTATGTCCCCTCATTTCTTTGCTCGTGCGTCCGCACGAGCTCTCGCGTGTTTTGAATTCGTGTGTGCCTTCGCATGTCGATGTCCCGTCTGTGAATAAAATTGCTATTCGCAATCTCAGCTGCTCATTTTTCACAGCTGTTTCTTCGCTTAGGAGAAATCAGTAATATCGCATCCTCGTGTGCGCACTCGCACGAGCTCTCGCGTGTTTGAAACGCGGTCGTGCTTTTGCATGGCGATGCCCTGTCTGTCGGGGCCGGGGGGGGGGGGATTCTTATTCGAGAATTCGGCTTTTCTGTTCTTCAGGTCCTTTTGCTCGTCAGAAACAATTAATATACCGTTCGGATGTGTGCGTTCGCGTGAGCTCTCGCATGCTTGAAATCGTATGCGCTCTCGCACGGTCGATGTCCTTGATGTAAATGAATTCGCCGTTAGAGATTTCCACTTGCCCCCCCCCCCCCCCCCCGTCGAGTTTCCTCGTCCGTGAGAGATCATTAACGTATCGTTGTTGCCGGTACATTCGCGTGAGCTCTCGCGTTTTTGAAAGTGTCCGGCGAAGTGTTTCCGCCGGTTTCTTCCGTTTCCGACAGTCGAGACGGAGCTTTAATTACGTCCTTTCTGTGTATCTCTGTCAAATCTAAACAGCTGCTGCGAGTCAACGAGACAGAACGTCGTTAAGCGGCCGACAGGACGGGAAGAATAAACGAGCTTTTGTTTCTCCAGCGGCTGATTAGCAGAGGGGACTTTCTCATTCTGTGTGAAGTTTCAGATGATCTGCGGCGCCGGGCTCTTCTGTTTGTTCTCAAACAAAGCTGGTGCGCGAGTGTAATAAATCAGCGTCCGTAACAACGTGCTGTTCACCGGGTCGCGCTTCGTCACGTTACCGAAACAGACGTTCGTTTTCTCCCGGTTTATACCGTCGCAGCTTTTTGTCTGGAAACGGAGGCGTTTGTTTTAGTTTTTTAAGGGTGAAATAATTCCCAAGGAGCCCCTTATACGTCGTCATCAATTCATTTAGTCCATAAGAGCTTTTTTATTACAGCTGTTGTAATTATTAGCAGCAGCACTTCCTGGTTTTGTTTCAATCGCAGTTAGTGTTAACGTAACCATGTTTATGTAGCGTCATGTGCTTTCGCATTTTTTAATTCCTCGATGTCTTCTCTGTGTGTTCTCATGAGCTTTCTCATTTTATATCTCTATATGTGCCTTCACTTTTTTTTTAAAATCTCTGTATGTATTGTCGTGTGCTTTCGCATTTTTGAAAAATCTCTGTACGTGTTGTCATGTGCTTTCGCGTTTATCTCTATATGTATTGTGCTTTCGCATTTGTTTGATCACTAGGTGTATTGTCATGTGTTTTCGCATTTTTAAAAATCTCTGTGTATTGTTGTGCTTTTGTTTTATGTCTACATGTATTGTCACGTGCTTTCGCATTTTTTAGATCTTTATATGTATTGTAAAGTGCTTTTGCAGGTTTGAAGTCCTGTATATGCATTTTTCGTGTGCTTTCGCATTTTTGTTGTTCGCTGTGCTCTCATGCGCTTTCGCAGTTTTTGAGGTCCTCTGTGCTCTCATGCGCTTTCGCAGTTTTTGAAGTCCTCTGTGCTCTCATGCGCTTTCGCAATTTTTAAGTTCTCTGTGCTCTCATGCGCTTTCGCAGTTTATGTAGTCCCGTATATGTGTCCGTATCCGCTCTCGCACGTTCGTAATTCTGTCCGCGTATTGTTCTCGCACGTTTGAAGTCGCGCCCGTGCTGTCGCATGTTTTGAAATTCGGTGCGCGTTTTCGCATCGTTTTGAAGTCGCACCCGTGCATTCACATGCTTTCGCACGTTTGATGCCGTGTACATTTGTTCTCTCGCGTAGCTCAGATCCCGTGTATTCGCCGCCGTTGCACGATTCGCATGAGCTCGCGCATGTTTTGAAATGGTGTATACTCTCGCATGGCTGCTGAATGAAATGACTGAATATAAATTGAATTATTAGGAAATTTGCGGGAGTCATAACTGTTGTTTGCTGATAAAAAAAAATTCTCAAGTTGACTTTCTGGTTTAGTAGTCGGGTTTGTGTGTGTGTGTGTGTGTGTGTGTGTGTGTGTGTGTGTGTGCGTGCGTGCGCGTGTTTGGCTGTTAATTGTTGTGTGAACTGCTTTTGGAGTTACCCCAAGTGTGTGCGGCCCTGATAATGAAATTCGGCATCGCGGTGCCAACACAGTGATGAACCGCCAATCATCTCTGCATGCTTGATTTCACCCTGACTGGCTAAAGCCGTTTTATGCGTTTGGGCATGTGTGCGTTTGTATTTTGTTTCCAAAAAACCCTTCACATAGTGAAATTTGGACGTTTCCTACTGTAAGAGCTACAGACGTTCCTGAACGGAAACAAGTTTAGTTTAAGCTCTGGTTCTCTGATCACTGAAAAAAAAAAAAAAAAAAAAAGCCCCCCCCCCCAATAAAGATGACGAATCGAGACTCTCCGATATGAGCTGACCCACTGGGAGCCCCGCCCCCTCCGCCCGTCTCAGATAAGTAATAACTCGGCCGGCGCTCTTGTCTCATCGGTTTTCCCGCTTGAAATACGTGGCCTTGCTTTGTCTTTTTTTCGCTCATGAAGGGGGCGGACTGGGGGAGCGTTTATTATTATCCGTGTATTAAAAAGGCAAAACAAAATGAAACATAACGGAGACTTGGCTGCTTTCCACACTCACTGAGGGGGAGAGAGAGAGAGAGGGAGAACATGTTAAATATCCAGTCACAAATAATAAGGTTTGGTGCATTCATTTGCTCCCTCCCTCACACCCCTGCTAAACCACGCCCCTTCCCCCCGCCACAGTGGAATAAAGTCCATTAATGTGTGTGACTTTCCTAACGTTAGACAGATAATCTAATTAACTGACACGCGTTTGTCCATCGTTACCTAAATCGAACGTAACCCGGATATATTTTAGCTAACAGAAGACTAATAATATCGTTAATTGACACATTCTTGTCTGACGGTAGTCAAGGTCGTAAGTTTACGTACGCCTCGCAGAATCTGCCCAATGTTAGCGATAGCTGTTGATGAGTCCCACTGCTCTTCATTTAGCACCGCCATGCTACATCAGAGAGTTACATGTTTCCCAGAAGACAAAATAATAACAATTCATCCTGTTCAAAAGTTTGCCCCCCCCAAATGTGTGCAGGACCTGGAGGATTTTTCTGAAGAACAGCAGGCGCTTTAACCGCTCGGGACAAACAAGGGACTCGTCGATCATCCAGGTAACGACACACGGTTTTAATAATCAAGCGTGTGTAAACTTTTGAGCAGGTCCACGTGTGTAAATTCAGTTATTATTGTGTCTTGTGGACTACAATGTTGAACATCTGTTATGTGAAATAGCTTCTTCACGGCAGAACTGTTTTTTTTTTTGTCCAAAAGAAGCAATGTATTTGGTTGAAAGATTGTAACGTCTTTTTTCCAGAACAGGAGGAAAGAAAGTGTGCATGTTTTCATGTTTTCTTTTTATCTAGTGCAGGTGAGTGGCAGGTTTTTTCCTCCCATGCGCCTGATGGTTACTGTAAAACCTCGTGTTTCCGCGCAGTCTGATCTCTTCATCAGACGAGTCATTTGTGAGAAGACTCTGCTGAAAACTTTATTATTATTATTTTTTAAAGGGTTCCACCCACGTTCTTCGACAGGCTACACGTTATTCCCCACTCGCAGGACTGTACAGTAGTCGTATGCAGTGTTTTAAGGGACTTGTCAAGGACGTGAAAAATGTAGCTGTCCTCTGTTTAATCGCGTGAGCGCAGTGTGTGTCGGGATCGTTCACACTCCGACTGCTACAGCCGTACAGAAGTGTCGTTCTTAATCAAGCTCTGTTTAGACTTTAAAAACGGCTAGCTTAACAATCATGAAGAGGAGGGAGAGTGTCGCGTCGAGGTCGACTTTAGGCCCCGACCCGGAGAGGAATTATTTTCCTGCTATAAATTGATGGTATTGATTATGCCTGGTGGAGCTCGGGGGATGTGTGACTACAAGGTAAGTAGATGATTACTGATCTTATTTCTGCCACTGACACACACACACACACACATGCGCACGCACACACACACACACTGTGGCGTAATTGGTGTTGAGGTGAGGCCAGCTCACGTTTCCTCGCCTCGCGCCGATTCTTGGTAGAAAAGATTTAATCAGGCTTTGTCTCCTTCATTGAGCAGAAGACAATTCTAGCGTGGTCTCAGGCCCTCTGGTGAACACGCTGCTTCTCATTACTCTAATTGTGATTCTGCGAGCACTCGAGTCCGGCGAGTGTCATCAAGTTAGCGAGGCTGTCCGTGTGCAGCGGAGAAGGCAGCCGGACGTGATCAGTGGCAGAAAGAGACAAGTCGCTGTTTAATTTTCTGACTGTCCGAACCTCCTCTTTTAAATGCCACCTTTAGAAGTGTGTGTGTGTGTGTGTGTGGTGAGATGGTGTCAGGACAGAATTATAAGAGTCTGGCAGCCCGACAGAGAAACCGTGTAGTGTAGTTTAGCATTAGTGTTGTCTCGCCCATTCGAATGACAGATTCACTTGTTAAATGAGCTTTATTTTTCCTGGCGAAAGGGGGCGTGGCCTCGGTGTCTGATCAACTCACTGAAGGAGGTGTGTCCACAGTGTGTGTCTCTCTATCTCATTGAAGGAGGTGTGGCCTCTGTGCCTCAGGCTCATTGAAGGAGGAGTGGCCTCTGAGTCTCAGTGAAGGAGGAGTGGCCTCTGTGTCTCAGTGAAGGAGGAGTGGCCTCTGTGTCTCAGTCTCAGTGAAGGAGGTGTGGCCTCTGTGTCTCGGCCTCAGTGAAGGAGGAGTGGCCTCTGAGTCTCAGTGAAGGAGGTGTGGCCTCTGTGTCTCAGTCTCAGTGAAGGAGGAGTGGCCTCTGTGTTTCAGTCTCAGTGAAGGAGGTGTGGCCTCTGTGTCTCGGCCTCAGTGAAGGAGGAGTGGCCTCTGAGTCTCAGTGAAGGAGGAGTGGCCTCTGAGTCTCAGTGAAGGAAGAGTGGCCTCTGGGTCTCAGTCTCAGTGAAGGAGGTGTGGCCTCTGTGTCTCGGCCTCAGTGAAGGAGGAGTGGCCTCTGTGTCTCAGTGAAGGAGGTGTGGCCTCTGTGTCTCGGCCTCAGTGAAGGAGGAGTGGCCTCTGTGTCTCAGTGAAGGAGGTGTGGCCTCTGTGTCTCAGTCTCAGTGAAGGAGGAGTGGCCTCTGTGTCTCAGTGAAGGAGGAGTGGCCTCTGTGTCTCGGCCTCAGTGAAGGAGGTGTGGCCTCTGTGTCTCGGCCTCAGTGAAGGAGGTGTGGCCTCTGTGTCTCAGTGAAGGAGGTGTGGCCTCTGTGTCTCAGTGAAGGAGGAGTGGCCTCTGAGTCTCAGTGAAGGAGGAGTGGCCTCTGTGTCTCGGCCTCAGTGAAGGAGGTGTGGCCTCTGGGTCTCAGTCTCAGTGAAGCAGGTGTGGCCTCTGTGTCTCAGTGAAGGAGGAGTGGCCTCTGAGTCTCAGTGAAGGAGGAGTGGCCTCTGCGTCTCAGTGAAGGAGGAGTGGCCTCTGGGTCTCAGTCTTGTGCTCTCGTCAACACACTTCCTCATTATCATAATCAGTGGATTATATAATCAACGTGGTTAAATTGCTTTAATCGCATCCTGCACGTCTCGGATGTTCAGATCTACTGGACGCACAAGTGACTGTTCCTCATCGAACACTAATCCGTTTGTGAAATCATCAGGTCCTTCATCTGTCCCCTTTCTTATTATGAGCAGCTTTTATTGCTGAAGTCAATAATTTTCAATAGAACTCAATAACTTTTCATTGCGGTAACTCAATATTTGTAAGCGTTAATAATGCGCGTCGTTCTGGTTTTAATGATGGATGAGGTTCATAGCCGCTGCAGCCCCAGAGTTCAGCAGCGTCTCCTGCTTATAGTGGTAATGAGACTGATGGCTGAGAAGACACTCTATTACGCCTCTGTGGGATCTCGTTTAAAAAAATGACACGGGCAAAGGAACCATTAGTGTTTTACTAAAGCATCGAGGGAAGTAAAGTGGATTTTATTGTCATTCCTCCATGTGACTCGTATACATGCTTCAGGGCCGTGGACTAAACGGCAAATATATATATATTTATATATTTATCAAATGTAAACTCGGGATTGTAAAGTGTCCATTTTTTGTTTTTGTATCAAATGTTATTTGGATAATTTTTTTATTATCCAAATCCTTTCGCCGTTACAATGCTCAGTCCATTCAGACTGAGGTCCGCCCCCCCGGACCACAGCCAATGGGACGATTGCGTTATAAAACAGCGCCACCTTCAAGCACCTACGACCGTTCTAAACATGCGAACAATCGCTTTTTCACGTGAACACGTAGGTCTGTTCACAGTTTGCATTTGTATTCCGCTTCAGGTTTGTTTTTTAAGCATTATCGCTTTCTTTTTTCTCTTCCCCAAAGCTCTTGCTTCGTGATAGCAGTGCACAGTTTAATTAATAAGACCTACATATACTGTTAATACCCATTTATCATTTCTCAAGTGGGACAGATGCACTAGGCCACAAGAGAAGCCCGCTACCGCTTTCTAACCCGGCTGTGATTCATTCCCTCTATGATTCGTTATGAGCGAGCGGGATAAAGGAGTAGATAAAGAAATAGCAGTCGTTTTTAAATTCTAAGGCGGATTAATCTGAACTTCATTCACCGAAGGGTCTCGTCAGATCATTCAGTGGTCCATTAGACACCTGAAGCTTTAATAACTCTCAGAGGCGTGAATATGAGTATGTCAAAGTCTGTCACTTCTAATTAAAAAAAAAAAAAACAGTAACCCTGAAGCAAACCATCCAAGTAATCGGTTATCGTCCCCGCACGGGTTAAAATGGCGTCTCCCAGCTCGTTGGGAAGAATCCGAATGAACGAATGAATGTGACCTTTAGCAGTGGCACTTCTCAGTGATTTGCACCCCAGAATCCAGCAGCGGAATAATTAACGTAATAAATTCAACACGCTGTAATTGCCGACTTCCTCCGGCAGCCAGGCGAACCAACGAGTCGATTCCTTAGCGAACACGCTCGAACGGAAACACGCGCCGCTTGTATATTAGGATGTTGTAGCGCCGCGGTGTTGTGTTCACGCGTTTAAATTTTTAGGAGCAGTGTTCACTTTCATATCGAGTCCCGTCTGCGTGGTGGTGGTGGCTTTTTTAAATATTTTTTGAATTTTTTTTTTTTAATTGTTCAAATTATTCTTATGATTTAAATGGTCTAGCTGACTCGGTACTTGGGTTTTACTTGATTTCACATGAAAGAAAAGTTACAAACACCTGCACACGTTAAATATTCATACACCCGTCTCATCAAGTACGGAAGTACCTTCCCGCGGTACCGTCGTCGAGCCGCGTGACTCGACAGAACGTGTTTTTTTTTTTTTTTGTTTGTTTGTTTGTTTTTTTAAAAAGCATCACGCCGAAATGGATGACTCGATTCAGCCGATGCTCCATTCGCGAACTGGTGTTCTTGACGTAACCGGTGGAAACGTCTGACGTGACGGCGTTGCGATTAACCGCGCGCACGTGCAGCGTTTTAGCTCGAGTCTGACGGACTTCCCGGCGGCCGAAAGATTCCTACGGCGTTTCTTTCTTTGTTTTTACGTTCACGACTGAGTGATTACACCGCGGTCTATTCTTCTCTTTCTACTTCTTTTCCTTTGGGGGTTTTTTTTTTCCCCTGTCTTCTTCTTTTCAAAAAATGCACCTTGTGGGAAATCCGAACACGCCAGCGTTAGAAAATTACATCGAGTTTTATGTTCTGGACCAGTTTGTGATGACCAAACAGGAACGTCGGCAGGGATGTTAAAAAAAAAAAAAAAAAAAGAAAGGAAAAAAAAAAGCCTGTTTCGCTCTACACTATATAGGATTAAAACTACATCCGTCGGGCTTTTCCCTTCATAAATTACCGAGCTGAGGCTTTCGGGTTCTAAAATACATTGAGATTGAACGCCGAGTCAACGGCGGCGTGTCCGGAAATGGATCTGCGCAGGACACACTTTGCCAAAAGCAGCACAGAGATGTACGAGATGAAATGAACGAGAAGAATTGCAACGTTCAGTCTTCTGTTGCCTCAACAACTAATCTGTACTGTACAGTTTCAGGCTCGAGGTTGAAAGGATTTTTTTTTTTTTTTACGACCAGGTCGTGGCAGACTAAATGAAACACCATCAACCATTGTGTCACCGGGAAAACGCTTCATGTGGTGAAAATTTCTATTATATATATATATATATATATATATATAGAGAGAGAGAGAGAGAGAGTTCTGAAAACTACACACTCTTCACAATCAGAACTCCTGTTAAACCACCCCCACCGCCATTTCCTCAAATTTGATCATCTGACCATTTTCACCCTCTACCTACACCTTTATGTCCAAAAGTATGTGGACACCTGCCCATCACACCCGCATGTGGATCACACAAGCGTGTCCCTTGACCAGAACTAAGAGGCCCAAACGTGTGCACAAAGCGAGCTCCGTGAAAACCCGGTGCGTCGAGGTCGGTGTAGAAGAGCTCGAGTGTCCTGCACGGAACCCTGACCTCAACCCCAGTGAACATCTTTGGGATGAACCCCAAATGTGCGGGCCTGACCTCAGTTATGCTCTTGTGGCATGATGAGCGCACATCCCCGCAGCCGCGCTTCACACTGTACTGGAAAGCCTTCTGAGAAGGTTGCAGGTGGTTATATGAGCAAACGGGGAACTATTAAATATACGAGCGCGATGGAAAGGTGTCCACAAAACCCGTCGGCCATATTGTGTAGTTCTCCATCATGTGACGCCTACCCACTGGAGAGGGTGAACGTTAACCCGCGAGATGCTTGACGCCAGCCAGTCGCGTCTTTTCAAACTGCCTCGTCACAGGGCTGAGGAAAGTTCTAGCCATCCTTTTCGACATTCGTGAGCTCGCCGGCGCCCGTGATTACCTAGTGTCGCTCTGATGGACCGGAGACCGAGTAACGCCGACGTTATCGGAGGAAAGCAAGACCCGCGGTTCCTCAGACGTCCGTCCGTTTTTTTCTTTTTCTTTTTTGTTTGTTTTTTTTGCGAGTCCTCAGTGCGCACGCCGGTAGGCCGCCCACGTCTGGGAAGATTCCGCACCGTTCCAAGTTTCTCCGTTTTGGAGATAATCGCTCTCACTATGGTCTGCTGGAGTCTCAGAGCATTACAAATGGCTTCCCAGCCTATAGTCTGTTTCTGCAACCAACTTTCTCATCTCTTCAAGATGAGATTTTTTTTTGCATCGCGGCGTATTGAGATCTTTTAACCTGCTCCACATTGCTGGAAAGGGTCTATATAAGGGCTGGCAGTAATCAAGCCTGGGTGTGTCTGGTCTAATTGAACCCATTTAATCAAGTAAATTTGGTTAATTGGTTGATTTGGAAGTAACTAAGGGGCCAGTTACTTTATTTATTTATTTATTTATTTTTTTATATATAAACGTTTGCCTTTAATGAATGAAATGAGCGTCTAAAAACACTACTTTATGTTTACTCGGCTCTCCTCGTCTTTAAATCTACAAATAAATGTGATGAGTATGCAGAAATAGAAGAAATACAGTACTTTTTCACAGCACTGCATTAGGATAATGTTGTAAACCTTTTTATTTATTTATTTTTTTTAATGCAGATGTAGAGTCTTTGTATTTGAACACAAAACCCGGCTCGATTTGAAACGAAACCGTCGCCATCATGACAGTGTTCCGAATGCTTTACGGCTTTGCTTCGGCGGTATTTACATATCTGTTGGATAGAAGCACAATGCACTCGCAGCTCGTCCCTCCGTCTCCGGAGACCAAAGATAACTAGCCAGAGTAGCATCCTGTCAGGTTTAATACTTATCCTCTGCAAGCCATTCAGCTCATGCCTCACTAGTGTCTCGAATACATTTCACTTCCTACAGCTTCATTCACGCTAAGCATAGCTTCGTAACTTCACATAGTGAACCGTCACAGGGGGGGGAAATTCCTAGCGGATTATTTTAAATACCCGAGTGAAATTAAAAAAAAAGAAGAAGAAGAAGCTGCAAATCAAAGTGACGGGGATCAGAAATGGTACATTCTTATCAAGAATAAGAGTGAGTAGGCTGGATATGTCCCCAGGCTAAACGTTTACCCAAAAACAAGCGCTCGGTTTTGAAGGATGTATCGCCGCCGCCGCCGCCTTGCGTTCCACCCCATGCGCCGTCTTTCGTTATCGCTCCTATCGTTCTTTTCTCTCTGCCGCACGTTAAGCAGTCCGCGCAGCAGAAACGCGTAGCCGTACGTTACGGTCCGCGCCGAGGCCGGTGCGTCGCCGCTCCGCTCAAGGCGTAAGTGATAAAACGGTGATGGAGATATTGCAATAAAGGTATCGCTGACGAAACCTGATATAATCCTATACTTCTACAGAGAGCTGGAGAGCAGAGCGTATGAGGGAAAAACTTATGAAGTTAAAGACCAAGTACCGCAGAGTCATCACTACAATTAGATTTTATAGTTTAATCCGTTTTGTAGTTAGGTTTTTTTCTGCATTACGGGGTGGTCTTAAGGTTCTGCAGTATTGAAGAATTCCAGAATGTTCCGCATTGGGTTTTTTTTTTTTCTTTTTACGTCCATCACAGTGGACGTTTTCCTCGTCGCGTTCCTGCGGTCTTTCTCCAAACCTTCTCCTTTCACAGATCCAGCGAGCGTGCGCGTCAGGCTGACGTTAAAGAAAGGCGTATCGGTGTGCTCGACCGTTGATCGTGTTCCGAGGTCTCGGTGCGTGATGAGGTTTCACACACATGGCCCATGAGATATGGGGGAGCCGAGCCAAGCCAAACAACAAACAGACCATCATTGCATCCCCTCCCCGCAGACGTAATCCTCTTTGATTGTATTCTGTATTAGTCATATTAGTAAACAGTACGCGAGAGGCCGAATTGAATTTAAAAATGAGTAACGGGGGGGGGAAGAGAGAAGGATCCCAGAGGGGCTGAGCAGAAGGGGGGGGGGGGGGGGGGTGGATTGAGAAAGAGGCTCGGACAGAAAGATTGAAAGTGAAGGACCGGGAATGAAGAGTGCATAGAGAGCGAAAGAGACTGCAAGAGATAATTAATGGAAGAAATAAGACTCTCGGCAGCAGAGGAAATATTACCAGTATCAATCTAAGTGTGTAGTGGCAGCGCAGCCGCCAGCGGAGGGTTTATGATATCCATCTACACCTTAAAGGGATAGTTTAACATTGTGGCATGTGGAACCTTTTTTTTTTTTTACTTACCCCAAGTCAAATGAATTCTTTGATGCCTTTCCTCCCTGCGTCGTGAAGTGTGTGTGTGTGTGGGAGCTACTTAGCATAATGAATGGAAGTGTATAGAAACGGCTCGGCTCGATCCTTTCAAGGCGGAAAATGTAAATAGCCTTCCTGCTCACTCAAAAGAAGGGCGCGTTCAGTCATTTTTCGGAGGTTATGAAGGAGTTCTGATACCGTAATTAATTTCAGCCCTTCCTGCTGGCAGCCAGACTAATCGGAAATAACCTGGATCTCCCAGACGTAGACGAGTACTCGGCGGCTGCGAGTAATGAAGGGTCTTAGTGAGGCGCAGGCATGTGACTGCTCAATATTAAAATTTCATTATTACAATTTCCAGTCCTTTCTTCATGACTTACTATATCGTATAAAAAAAAAATTTAAAAAAAAAAAAGAGGAAAGACGGCGCCGTTATTATAAAATCGTGTTGATTAAAGCTGATCCGTGCAGCAGTACTAAAGTTTATAGAACTCGAGTCTTTCTTTTTTTTTTCTTTTAAAGTTTTATAACGCGACCCGACAGGTGAAATTTCTTCGAACAGTGACCGGCGCAGTCGATCTTCGACAGTGATGTGACGATCCTTTATAATGATCTTCATAATCTTACAAGTTTATGTATCGGAACTCCCCAACACACAAAGGTCCGTTGATTTTATGCGAATCGAGCTTCGTCGGATGAAATTAGCATAACGTACTCTACGGATAAAACTCGTAATCCACCCTACGGATGAGGTCAGGATTTGTTAGCGCTTCAAAGGCGTGGTAGAGACGCGTCACGTACGGTGGCGCTTGAAAGTTCCCGAACCCTTTCGAACGTCCTGTATATCCGCATGAGTATACCCTACGACAGGCCGCTCGGGCGCACCCGCTTGACATCGCGTTGACTGAAAACTCCCGACCCTGATTTCACCTTCAGATCAGCTGCGCGTCCTAGAGGTTCCTAGAGGAACTCAATTTGTGGCTTTTCATGAGTTTTCTCCACCGTTCTGGCGCAAACACCAACGTGTGGGCGGGGCTTAACAGCGATTCGCTCTCATTGGCTAGTGAGATTTGGATGCACGGCTCCCCGGTCTGGAAGTAGAGACCTCGGCGGTGTGGATTTTGGAGAGCGTTCCGGATGCGGTTCTCTGTATAGTTCTAGTGCCTGCACGCTGTAGTGGAAATCGCTCGCGTGCGTAGTCAGTATATTAGCTTGTAATTAATATCGGAGGCTTGGGGAGTCTCATACCACTGGGGGGTTTTTTTTCCCCCCGAGATGAGCGCTCAGGAGCGGCCCGGAGCATCGTCGTCATCCTCCTCCTCCTCAGCTGGACACTCGAGCTGTCGATCCTAGCCAACGAGAGTAAATCGCTGTTAAGCCCCGCCTACACGCGAGATTTCTGAACGTAAACTCGGACGACCGTGTGAAATTTTTCCGCTCGCCGTTTTCAGTTCCAGAGTGTTTTTCTCCTTCCTCGTCGTAAACGCGACAGAAAAGAAAGACGCGTCCTCTCGCGTCCGGCTGCTTTTATGCCCAGCTGGTTTCTTACCGTGTGTAGATATTTGTATCGACAACTGAGATGCAAACTGAAGACGTTTCACAGACGTTTGAGGACTTGCGTGAACATCGGACGACGTTTCGGGTCATGTTTATGTATAAACATAGAAAATTCGGAACTTTCACGCGCCACTGTAGCTTTGCGTGTGAAGTACGCTTAACCTGCGAACCCGAAACACCCGATTCGTGTCCAAGACTTTTAACGGAGTTATTAGTACTGGGCGTTTATTAGAGATGTCTCTCTGAGCCGCCCACTCCAGTGCGAAAGGGGAACGAGGAGTGGTACGAGTGCACTGTAGTGTAAGTGCTTTGCTCACATCATGACACTTGCTGAGGCGGCGTTCCTTTTTCAGGCTTTCTCCCGGACGAGTACCCGAGGAATCCTGGTATAGAGATACACATTCGTTCATTCACTCGTTCGTCTCCAGTGATGGTTTTTTATCCTGGTCGGAGTCGCCGCGAGTCAGGAGTCTGTCCCGGGAACACCGGGTGCGAGGCGGGAATACAGCCTGTTTAGCAGGTGTATATATTTATTTATCTGATGTAGATTCAACGAGACGAGAGATTTTAACTTCCTGTTTACAGCTTTTCACGTCCATACTGATGCCACACACACACACACACACACACACACACACACACACACACACACACAGAGTGAACAAGCTGATGTGCATCCCAGCCCCTGAAGCTCTATGACTCATTCGTGAACCCTCTGACGTCATTTCCCCACACACACACACACACACACACACACACACACGGATGCTGGATCCGCAGAATAAAAACTTCCAACAGGGAGACAGTGATGCCATTCCTTTTATCTTTTTTTTTTTTTTCCACCTCTCTCTCTTTCTCTGTCTTTCCAAGATCTGTTTATTTTCCCTGGTTCTCTCTCTCTCCCTCCCTCTCTCTCTCTCTCTCTCCCTCTCACGCACTCTTTCTCTCTCACACTCTGAATGTCTTTCTTGACGCTCCTCTGGCTTTTTGTGCATCTCAGTTTGTTGCTGTGGTGCTGTTTTTTTTTGTCTCTCCTCTCCTTGTCTCTCTGTCTCGCTCGTGTCTCTGTCTATCTTTGCCCTGTGTGCTTTCTTTATCTCTCTCTCTCTCTCTCTCTCTCTCTCTCTCTCTCTCTCTCTCTCAGAGATTAGGGTGATTCTCTCAGCCTTGGCCGTTGCAGCCAATCTTCCCACTTTCATTTCTCCGCTCTACAATCTCTTTCTACGCTCACTGTGAATCTGAACTCCTAAGTTGTTTGCTCTGATATGACCAAACTAAATTGAGCAGGGATCAGACAGTTCCTGCTAATGATGTCTGACTAGGTCTTTTCCCAAACAAGCCTCACACATCATCATTATCATCATCATCATCATCATCAGGGCTGTGATTGGATTACATCACGTCCACCTTTCACGCCGAACACAATCCGTCAGCCCACACCGTGATCGCTTTAGCTTCGAAGCTAAGAGGCTAATGTAATGATAATGTATGGATGCTAGTGGAGCCTCGTGTCTCATACGGACTTGTTGATGACGTATCGGCCAGCTCTCCCCGATCATTCGACCGCTTCAAGCCAGAGGATGAAGCTTAACACTATCCGCCCTCTTTTACATACACGACACACACGATTGACTAGTGATTGACAGGAGAGAGACCGTATGCCCCTCCCACCCGGAAAGCATGGCAGATTTTGCTTTCTATACAGGTCTATACCCTTTCATGGGTTATTAAAAATAATATACGTATCATCACGTTTATATAACCGTTGTCCCTGATGTCAAATGTTACAGCATTATAAGCAGATGCTTAACTGACGCTCATCCTCGACACTAGCCCTCGACTGAAACGCACGTCTGTCTTCATTAGCCATTGCTTGATGTGCACAAGCACAGAGGAGGACGGCGTGGGATAATGGCTCCGTTTCATCACTAGCCCAGGCGTGTTCTCTCTGAGGGAATCGACTCAAAACCCATCTCAGGGGTCGTTTCAGTTCTCCGTTCCGTAAGCGCCGGTGTAATGCAGTCTCCATTCACGAGCTGAGGAAACCCGGCTACATCACTGTCCACGTCAGAGCTACAGACCGTCCCAAAGATCACATCAGACCGTCGTATTTTCCGTATTATAACAGTTCGTGAATCTGTATACAAGTTCGGTTAAAAAAACACAACAAAACCACACACTTCCGCCAGGGGTGTGAGTGAAAATGCCAGGGTAAAACCGTTCGTGTCGGGCTGCACGGTTCAACACTTTTTAAATGATGATGAAGTGAATTCATGTGCAATATCGGTGAGCTTGATATACCAAGATCAACAATCATAGTACAACCCATGTTTATATGAAATATTTAAAGATACGCTGAATTAATGTGAGTCGTATTTGGATGTAGACCCGGTTTCGTCCCCCAGGCCAAAGACATGCGCTGTAGGTTGATTGACGTTTCCAAAATGTCCATAGTGTGTGCGATTGTGCCCTGCGATGGGTCGGTACCCCGTCCAGGGTGTCCCCTGCCTCGTGCCCCGTGTCCTCTGGGAAAGACTCCAGGCTCCCTGTGACCCTGTGTAGGATAAATGGTACATAAGATGGATGTTTTATAGATTGCCCGATATATCGGGTTGTTGTTGATCATGGATGTGCGATTTTGTCAGCCGTTTCCAGACGTTGTAGCGGAAAAGAGACCGCTGTAACGGCTCGGGTTACGAGCGGAACATAAACACCACGGGGTTCTTTGGTTGCTGGAGTGTTAATATCTTCCCGAGGACTGAATTGTGAAAGAGATGATGTTATGTATTCAGCTCTTTTCAGAGTGAAGAGAGACAGAGAGCTGACACGGGCTGTGAGGCAGAGATATACCACTTTCTCCTGATGGACTGAACTGAAGGGTAGAACTGACGAGTGGAATTTCAGACGAACCGTCCGGCCGTCACCGACCAAGACCTTGGCTTGAACGGCCTTGGATTTATTTTGTTAGTATAAAGGGAACCCCGACTATGAAGACTTGTCTGTCTTATTAGTTTAACTCTGGCATCTGCCGTATAAATCCGCTATACAAAAACACTAGTTAGCGACGTCGGATGATTCTCTAGCGACCCTACAGCGATACAGACACGTCTAACGTAGAAGACATTGCTCAAAATGTACATCAAAGTGAAGACGATCAGAGAGGTGAGGAGGCGAGAGCGGGGCAAAATCCACGGCGTCTGCGTAGCGACTGCACGTCTGTGCCAACCGAGAGCGTTTGTCGTTCGAGGTAAGCGTATGGATTAAACTATCGTTTCATAAGGACGAAACGTATTCTAATGTCAGTCGTTCTAGAGATTATCCTGTTCAAAATCCGACGGCCCGCCAGCGCACCCTCGCCAAACCTGTGCCGTCCTGTGTACGAAGGTATCTTCTAAAGATAAACATTCTTGTGATTCGATCGACGTGAACGGTTTTGAAATACAATCGACGTCTCCGTCGGACCACCAACATACAAACAAACACTTACGAAACAGAGGTAGCACGCCTCATGGTAATCCAGAGATCCGTAACATCTCGTTACACCGGCAAACGTCCAAACATGACCATGCACGTACTCCGAACGGTTCAGGGACAGCTTTACTTTGACTTTGGGTATGCCTTGGTTAGGCGTTCCGGGCTAATTTTACAGGAGCGTCACGTTATGAGAACATACAGAAAAAACGCAGTAACAAGATGCTTACGGGTTTGAATATATTTACAGATATCCCCTGTATCACAGCATACAACAACTAGAAATTTTCTCTCTCTCTCTCTCTCTTTTTTTTTTTTTTAATATTTAAAAAAAATTTAGAGTAAGGAAGGTATTTCACAACGTATTTTAGTAGGAAAGGGCGATTATTGCGTGTTAAGGCCTACAAGCCTTCATAGTCGGGGTTCCTTTTAAGGCTTTGATTATGAGCTCGTGTCCTCGAGTCCTGTCTCGCGAGTCGTTTTTGGTGATGTCACGTTTCGGTTTAATTACAGAATCGTTCTTCTAATCCGTTTGAGAGTATCATTCAGCTTCAGGCACGTCGTTTGTTTGGTTGTTAACGCTCTTCCCCTCGCCTTTTTTCTTTCAAATCGGGGGGAAAAAATGCACTGTGCTCTCATATTATCTGGATGTGCGTGCATAATTAGATTGCGATTCTTTATGAGAATCATTAGTGTGATAGGTGCAGGATTGTTATGGCTTTATTTTATGCCCGTGATCCCGGGAGAGAGTCGGCGCTAATGCAAAAGAAATGAGACGATCACTCAAGCCCGGTCTCGGCCCTCTGCAGAGAACTGATGCCTTTTGTTTTTTGTTGGGTTTATTTATTTTATTTGATTTTTTTTTTCCCCCTCTAAATGAAAATGGAATAAACAAATGATCGAAGAGATAAGCCAGTAAATGGATGGGTGAGTGGACGGAGTGAAATGTCAGATTGGGGTTTTGTATATGCCAGTCGCCCTCATGGTTACAGGAAAACATTGTGGACGTTGTGTTCGAAGCTAAAGGATCTTCTTTGGATGGCTCGGAAGCTCTCGATTCGATTCCGAATATTGACGCATTTCCTGTCCAAACAGGAAATCCTTTTGTCATGGTGACTTATTTACACAAAATAACGCACACACCCCAGACAGATCTTACACTTGAGCATAGTGGACGAGCTGAACGTTGAGAACAGCGAGGAGTTTAACGGCCGATCCCCGAGAATCCCCGATGTTCTGTGAAGACTATTATATGAAGAAATTGCTTCCAGTTCTCAAACAAGCCGTGTTTGGAAAAGGGACTAGCTTTCCGGACACTGCTACACTGTAGCATCTAATTACCAACACCCGTGGTGGTGTTTTTGTTTCGTCCGAGAGCCACGCCCAAGTACAGGACGCGTTATCAACGTTTTTTAATCATTTTCAAACTAAACAAGTGTCAAACTATATCATTAAAATGGGAACATCTCCAGTGGTGGTGGTGTTGTTGTTTTCTTCTTATAGATATATCACGTTTCTGTCCGTAACACTAAGGGACACGTACAAAACGTTCTCAATCGCCAGCTTTGATTTCTGGGCCACTTTCATTCATTAGAATGCCGCCTCTATACTTTGAGGTGGGGGTGGGGGGAGGGGTCGAATTAAGTCATGAGAATCGAGACTTGTTTTGATTGAACGTTGTTCGCGTTATTTCCACCGAATCTAACGTTAGCTAGCGTGCTTCTTATTCCATACACATCCTGTATAACGCTACTAACGTGACCGTTTGGCCAACGGATACAACTTTAGCTGAGCGCTACTGTACTACACTGGACTGTCATATAACCACAACGTAATTAAACAGATTTACACACACACACACACACACACACACGCGCACACACAGTCAGTATGAATATTAAATCTAGGCGAACTTTGGAGCACCTGCGCATTTCTGGCTTACTTCAACACAACCGTCGCTAAGCGACAAACAAAGGCGCGCTGGTTTGTTTGCTTTGAAGGGAATAGCGCAGACCCCAGAAATGTAAACCCAGTGTGAAGAGGAAAGAAGCACATCTGCCAGTTTTGAACAGACCCTGGCCTATCCTGTCTATCTGTACTTTTTATGAGACCACCGGTTTGCTTTGAATTTATTTGTCCACCTAAAAGGGCCCAGCTCTACACACTCTCCACTGTTCATTCTTTTTATTATTATTTTTTGACAGTGCCTGAACCGATGTCCCGTTACATTACTTTCTTACATCATTTCCTCTATATTATAACCTTACATTAAAGGGGATGAGCGGGGTTGAGTTTGCATCCCTGCTTTATATTCAGTTACATTAAAAACAGCTTTATTTATGCCGCAGAGCAATTTTGACAGCCCTTTGTAAAACAAACACTCAAGATAAACAGAGAGAGAGAGAGAGAGGGGGAGAGAGGGGGAGAAGGCCGCCAGTATGGCATAATAATACCTGGAGGTGCTCACAGTCTAATAAATATATTCACTTGTATATTCACTAAGCGTTTGCTGGATGAGAGAAATGTCATTAAGTAGCATTTACATCTAGTCCCAGTCTTTAAACTTAGCCTCTATTAGTCCCAGTCTTTAAACTTAGCCTCTATTAGTCCCAGTCTTTAGTTCTTGGTCTCTGTTAGTCCCAGTCTTTAAACTTACCCTCTATTAGTCCCAGTCTTTAGTTCTTGGTCTCTGTTAGTCCCAGTCTTTAAACTTAGGCTCTATTAGTTACAGTCTTTAGTTCTTGGTCTCTGTTAGTCCCAGTCTTTAGTTCTTGGTCTCTGTTAGTCCCAGTCTTTAGTTCTTGGTCTCTGTTAGTCCCAGTCTTTAGTTCTTGGTCTCTGTTAGTCCCAGTCTTTAAACTTAGCCTCTATTAGTTCCAGTCTTTAGTTCTTGGTCTCTATTAGTTCCAGTCTTTAGTTCTTGATCTCTGTTAGTTCCAGTCTTTAGTTCTTGGTCTCTATTAGTTCCAGTCTTTAGTTCTTGGTCTCTGTTAGTCCCAGTCTTTAGTTCTTGGTCTCTGTTAGTTCCAGTCTTTAGTTCCTGGTCTCTGTTAGTCCCAGTCTTTAGTTCTTGGTCTCTGTTAGTCCCAGTCTTTAGTTCTTGGTCTCTGTTAGTCCCAGTCTTTAGTTCTTGGTCTCTGTTAGTCCCAGTCTTTAAACTTAGGCTCTATTAGTTACAGTCTTTAGTTCTTGGTCTCTGTTAGTCCCAGTCTTTAAACTTAGGCTCTATTAGTTCCAGTCTTTAGTTCTTGGTCTCTGTTAGTCCCAGTCTTTAGTTCTTGGTCTCTGTTAGTCCCAGTCTTTAGTTCTTGGTCTCTGTTAGTCCCAGTCTTTAAACTTAGCCTCTATTAGTTCCAGTCTTTAGTTCTTGGTCTCTATTAGTTCCAGTCTTTAGTTCTTGGTCTCTATTAGTTCCAGTCTTTAGTTCTTGGTCTCTATTAGTTCCAGTCTTTAGTTCTTGATCTCTGTTAGTTCCAGTCTTTAGTTCTTGGTCTCTGTTAGTTCCAGTCTTTAAACTTAGCCTCTATTAGTTCCAGTCTTTAGTTCTTGGTCTCTATTAGTTCCAGTCTTTAGTTCTTGGTCTCTGTTAGTTCCAGTCTTTAGTTCTTGGTCTCTGTTAGTTCCAGTCTTTAGTTCTTGGTCTCTATTAGTTCCAGTCTTTAGTTCTTGGTCTCTGTTAGTCCCAGTCTTTAGTTCTTGGTCTCTGTTAGTCCCAGTCTTTAGTTCTTGGTCTCTGTTAGTCCCAGTCTTTAGTTCTTGGTCTCTGTTAGTTCCAGTCTTTAGTTCTTGGTCTCTGTTAGTTCCAGTCTTTAGTTCTTGGTCTCTGTTAGTTCCAGTCTTTAGTTCTTGGTCTCTGTTAGTTCCAGTCTTTAGTTCTTGGTCTCTGTTAGTCCCAGTCTTTAGTTCTTGGTCTCTGTTAGTCCCAGTCTTTAGTTCTTGGTCTCTGTTAGTCCCAGTCTTTAAACTTAGGCTCTATTAGTCCCAGTCTTTAGTTCTTGGTCTCTGTTAGTACCAGTCTTTAGTTCTTGGTCTCTGTTAGTACCAGTCTTTAGTTCTTGGTCTCTGTTAGTCCCAGTCTTTAGTTCTTGGTCTCTATTAGTTCCAGTCTTTAGTTCTTGGTCTCTGTTAGTTCCAGTCTTTAGTTCTTGGTCTCTGTTAGTTCCAGTTGTTATACTGTAGTTTTAGCTCTGTTCGTTCCAGTCTTCAGAGCTTAGGCTATGTTAATCCCAGTTGTTATAGCTTATCATTAGGCATTAGGTGTCTGATTCTCGGTTAGTCCAAGCCTGAAGGAGTCCTGAACACTCTAGGATTACTTCCTAGTAAGTGTTTGTTTTTCTTCATTTGGATATTCAGATTCCGATCATGTTTTGGTACGGTCAGTGTTAAACTCTAATAACTGTGCTGCTGTGAGATGGCGTTAGTGCTTTGTTGTGAAGCTGTGTGTTTGATAAGTCTCCTGTTGTTTAACAGTGTTATATCGGAGACAGCAGACACTTTGCTCTCTCTCTCTCTCTCTCTCTCTCTCTCTCTCTCTCTTTTCTTCCTCTTTGGTTTGACTGCTTGCCTTCACTCCATAAAGGTTATTCTCTCTTGGCCCTCATGCTCTTTCATGTTGGCACAGCAGTCACACCTTTTCCCTGTATTCTTTCTCTTTCTAGTTTCTGAATGTGCCTTTCTTCTAAAAGGCTTACGGTCCCTCCCCTCTTGTTTCCACTGTAAGAGAATGACTGAAAGGTTAACAGCAGCCTATTAGACTGTAATAGACTCCATACCGGCTCCTTACGTAAGCCACATGCACACAAGAGCTGTTCACGTTTAATTTATGGTATGTTTGGTGTTTTTCAGCGCACCGTGCCATACGGATTCCGTGGCCCGCGAGAGCAGTTTGATATTTCTCTACTTGTCCTTGAAGCTCTTCAGTGGGAGAGGCTGGCTGAATTATGGAGAATAATTTAAGCGGAGTTTGGATAAGTCTTCCTCATTTCTTTTAGTTATAACCTGTGGGAGTTGGGTCTAGACTCCCACACATTAAGGAAAAGAAAGAAAAAAAATCAGCCTGGCTAAATATTCTGTAACTGTTAGCTGTTGGGATAAATTATGTGTATTGACTTTACAAAAATGCCTTTAGGCTTTAGATTCAGAATCACATCGGATCGATTCTTTACCAGGAGAACTAAACGGACGTCGGACAGTTGAAGACTGGGAAAAAGTCCAGGTAGATTTACTCAGTTTGGGTCAGCCTGTGCCCATGATGGCTTCAGATTCCTGTCGCTGGCTGACAGGAGTGGAGCCCGGTGTGGTTTCCCGCTGTCGTCGCCCGTCCACCCCAAGCTGAGATGCTTTTCTGCGCAGCACGGTTGTAAAGAGTGATTAATTTACGTTTCCTTCCTGGCAGCTCGAGCCAATCTGGCCATTCTCCTCTGCCCTGTCTTACCGAGTCGTTTCCACCTACAGAACTGCCGCTTACGCAGTGTTTTTTGTTTTGTCGCCCCATTCTGTGTAAACTCTACAGACTGGGGTGTGTGTGTGTGAAATTTCCAGGAGATCAGCAGTTTATGAAATACTCAAACCAACCCGTCTGGTATCGGCATCCATGCCACGATCAACGTCTCAGAGATCACACTTTCTCTCCGTTCTGTTTGATGTGAACATTACCTGAAGCTCTTGAACTGGATCTGCGTGACTTTTTGTATTGTACTGCTGCCTCATGATTGATTGATTAGAGGTGTGTCCCGGTGAAGGAGGCGTGTCGTCTGTGCCTGTCAGTCCCGGTGAAGGAGGCGTGTCGTCTTTGCATGTCAGTCCCGGTGAAGGAGGCGTGTCGTCTTTGCATGTCAGTCCCGGTGAAGGAGGCGTGTCGTCTTTGCATGTCAGTCCCGGTGAAGGAGGCGTCTCGTCTGTGCCTGTCAGTCACGGTGAAGGAGGCGTGTCGTCTGTGCCTGTCAGTCCCGGTGAAGGAGGCGTGTCGTCTTTGCATGTCAGTCCCGGTGAAGGAGGCGTGTCATCTGTGCCGGTCAGTCCCGGTGAAGGAGGCGTGTCATCTTTGCATGTCAGTCCCGGTGAAGGAGGTGTGTCCTCTGTGCCTGTCAGTCCCGGTGAAGGAGGCGTGTCGTCTGTGCCTGTCAGTCCCGGTGAAGGAGGCGTGTCGTCTGTGCCGGTCAGTCCCGGTGAAGGAGGTGTGTCCTCTGTGCCTGTCAGTCCCGGTGAAGGAGGTGTGTCCTCTGTGCCTGTCAGTCCCGGTGAAGGAGGCGCGTCGTCTGTGCCTGTCAGTCCCGGTGAAGGAGGCGCGTCGTCTTAGAGCATTAGAGCAAGTGAGGAATGTTGACGGGCCTCTTCATCAGTTATTTTTGCTGCCCGTTGAAGCAAAATTAAAGATTAAAAGCTGAATCTGAGCTACAAACACAAGCAGCCCTTTATTTGTTTGTGCAAGGATTTTCATCTCAACTTTTTAGATGAAATATGAAAACTTAACGATGCCTGGTTGAAGCCTGACACTTTCAGACCGTCGAAAGTGTTACGCTTTACAGCTTTTCTCCGCATGCCCACGCAAAAGCTGAACCGTCCCTTATTTTGTACCGCTTGGGTTCCGTTTCAAAGTCTCATCTTTGAAGATGATGGATTTTGAAAATAACGATACCTCAGCAACCTTAAAGTAGCGCGAAAAGTTGCTCTCATTAAATCTCCGTTTGGAGCCGCTGCCTCGGTACTGCGCGAGAGGGGTTTGATGGATTGATCTGATGTGTGCTTATTATGAAAACGTGTCCATTTTTCACGGCGGCGAAGTGCTCGTAATGTGCGCCGGCAGTGAAATGCAGGGCATCCTGGGCCAATCTGTCTTTTAACATGTCCAGAAACCAGTGTGGAAAGGTGAAGATCCACGCAGACTGGAAACGACAGGAAGCGAAAAATGGGACGCAGCCAAATCAGTCCTTCTTCCTCTGCACTACTACGTACATCGATAACATCAAGAGAGGTGATTACGGAGAGGGAGGGAGAGAAGCCGAAGCCGGGGGAACATGAATAACCGAACGCCGTGAGAAACGCTGAAAGGCTGCCGGCAAATATGTTGAAATAGAAACGTTGCTGGAGCGTGAAGACGAGTGAGATGAGGGACTAAAGACACGAATGCGTGAGTTCTTCTTAAATGTCTTGCTTTAACGTTATACAGATACAGGTTTAAAAATGGCTATAGCGCGTATACATTAATCCTTTTTTTTTTTTTTTTTTTTCTTTTTTTTTTTTTCCCTGGAAACATCCAGTTTGAATTCCAGAACCAAGGGCACGGCGGCTTAGTGTTTTTAGAATGTTTGCCTCGCACCTCCGGGGTTGAGGATTCGAGTCCCGCCTCCGCCCTGTGTGCATGGGTTCGCGCGTTCTCCCCGTGCTTCGGGGGTTCCCTCCGGGTACTCCGGTTTCCTTCCCCGGTCCAAAGACGTGTCGTCGGCGGATTCGGCATTTCCAATTCGTCCGTAGCGTGTGCGATCGTACCCTGCAGTGGGTTCCAGGGTGTCGCTCACCTTGTACCACGAGTTGCCTGAGGTCTCGCGTGACCCTGTGGAGGATAAACGGTATGGAAAACGGAGGGAATTTGAAACGTTCCGCGTCTACCCTGACAGGACGCGAGGCCACACCAGTGCTGTTTTTCAAGTGGACAAATCGAGCTGACCCAATAGGTTACTAATGTAAGATGAAGGAAGGAGGCGGGGCTTCCAAAGAGTGTCTGTTACCTGCGCAGCTGTCAGTCATTCCAGATGCGTATCTCAATTGGCTCGGCTGCCGGTATTTTCGCATCTCACCGTACGCTGACGTTCCAGGTCGGCAGGTCCGACGTAGTCACACAGATACGAATTTTATTTATTTTTTTTGGTGTTTTCTTTTCATCTCACCCCTCACCTGCACCCCGTACAATTCCCAGAAATCTTCTGGCTTAGTCCACGGCCCTCACGTCAATACCGGTGTATTTATTGTATGCGATATTAAAACACTAGTGTCTCAGCCACCATCCGGTATGTGACTAACTCTTCAAAAAAATCTTCTTAAAATCTCACTTCTTTCCATCTTCAAGCCGACATTTACAGAAGGACTCCTGCAAAGGGATGCGGTGTAATTAAGCTGAACTGCCTGGAGCGTAGAGTACTTAACAAAAGTGATATGCTTTGAGAAGCGATTCTTTAAACCTCTGTACTCTGCCTTCTCCACGCCTCCAACCGTCCTTTTTAATCATGTTTTCTAGGCGAAGACGCATCTTTTAATCTTACAGGTTGGCTTTATAACGTTTGCACGCGTAAGATCCTTATATCAATCGCTCATTTTAATCGTGCGGACTTACAAACGATACGGAAGTGATCGCTTGGGACCGTGCTGTCATGGGGGACAATAATCCATAACGAGGTGGTGTGATGCAGCGGGATGTGAAGTACCTCCCCGAAATGGAGTATCTTCCTATAATAAGAGCACGTCTCATACATAGGTGTTTTATTCCCCTTATACCTCAACGATTTGCCCGATCGATCACGAGGTTGTATTTCATAACGAGCGATATGCACTTTTTATCCGTTTATACTTGCATTTGATCTTGAGGAACGTCTGAAAAACAAGTCCGGTCTTGTTATTACTTATGTTTGAGCAGCTGTTAAGTCTCCTTTCTCTGTCTCGCTCTCTGTCTCTTTCTCTTATAAGTCAAGTTAATAAGACAAAAAAAAAAAAAAAAGTTACGTAATTTATATAAAGACACGCCCATGACTGAAAACTCCGGAGACTCCGTCCACAAATGTTAAAGCGCACCTATTACGGTTTTGAAACGTGCCTAATTTTGTCTTAGAGGTCTCGTACAATAGATTCACACGCATCCGAGGTCACAAAAACACTTTAACCTGCTCATCATGTAAACTGCAGGATTACCTTTTTTCCCCCCACAGTCACAAACGACTCGTTAAATGATCCGTTCGAAACGATTCGTTCGAAACTCCTCCTTTCGGAGCGCTTACTCTGCTCTGATTGGTCAGACGTCCCAGTCTGTCGTGATTGGTCTACCGTGTGCCGAAAAGGAAACGCCCACCACCGTAACGAGTTTCGGCTCCGTCTGTCAGACGAGAGGCGGGGCTTTTCGTTTCAAACCCGCGTAGGTCTGTACAGGAAGTAAAGTCTGGAATCACTAACGACTCGATTCAGCCGTTCAGAATCGGTTCCTTGTTCTGGGAGTCGACGACTCTTTGATTTTTAAAACTTTGCGGCCTTTTTACATTCGCAAACAGCTCCGTATATAACACGCTTTAAGTAAACATCCTCTTAAAGAAATCTGATCATACACCGTATCACCGATTTAATATTTTTCTTTGTTGTCAGCACACTGATATACACTACGTTTGTTTTGTTTTTTATGATGGAATTTCATTTGTTTCTTTTCTCTGCCTGTGTACACGCATAATTACGCTCCAGCATAACTTAAGCCACTCGTACGTGCTCATAAAAGTTTCCCCACAGGCTCAGCGGCACACCCGCACCTCCTCGGTTGGTGCGTTTTACAAATGTATTCGCTGGAGGTTATTCGTAATGGATGAGAGATCAGATGAGACATGGATGGAGGTTGGAGGAACACAGCGAGTTTTTCCCCCAAACAGCACAAAATCCATGTTTCGAACACGGCATCGTAATGGGCTTTTTGATCCAAAACCGTAATCATGTTGACGTGTCGATGTAGACGAATATATTAGAGCCGAGCGAAGCGTAGGTCAAAACGCTGAGAGAACAAGAAATGCCACCGCAGGATTTATGCTCGAGGTTTGCATGCGATGAAGAAAACAGTGCCACGTTGATTTAAAAACTTTTGATTAAAAGTATCTGCTTCGTTTAGTAATTACAGTCCCCTCCGAAAGTATTGGAACAGCAAAGACAAATTCTTTTTTTCTTTTCTTTTTTGGATCACGCGGAGGAAAAACGGGCGTGTTCAAGCAAAATGTGCCATGTTCTACGTTGTAACACTCTTCTAGATGAAATTCTGATCTATCGTCTCATATTTATCTTTTGCCCTCAAACCCAAACGTCTTCACTATATATATGTGTGTATAGCGAAAACAATAGAATTGCCGTTCCAATACTTTTGGAAGGGGCCGTAGATATTCATTTAAAAAAAAAATTTTTTTGCACCGGCCTCTACTTCAGCCCAGGAGTGAAATGAAACGAAAGACGCACTCGTTTTTGATTCGGCGGAAAGAATGTTCCGTTTTGAACTGAGAGAATTATTTCTGTCTGTCTGCGTGTCTCGTTTTTAAAATACAGCTTGGATATGATTGTGATTCCCTGGCAGCTTTGAGACACGTGCTTAGAACATCGTATTAACCAAAAGCTCTACCTTATTAGTTTCAGAAAGCTGTAATTTATTAGAGGATGTCTTTTTTGGAGAGCACTGGGCATGACATAGGAATTTGAGCTGGGGGATGTGACAAAAATACCATATATATATATATATGGTACCCTGAAGAACCCTGAAGAAATGACACAGAGTAGTGAGTGTACAGCTTGTGTAACAGTGTAAAACTCTACACACAGACATTAATGTCTAAACCGCTGGCAACAAAAGTGAGTACACCCCTAAGTGAAAATGTCCAAATTGGGCCCAGAGTGTCAATATTTTGTGTGGCCACCATTATTTTCCAGCACTGCCTGAACCCTCTTGGGCATGGAGTTGACCAGAGCTTCACAGGTTCCACTGGAGTCCTCTTCCTCTCCTCCATCACGGAGCTGGGGGATGTTAGAGACCTTGTGCTCCTCCACCTTCCGTTTGAGGATGCCCCACAGATGCTGAATAGGGTTTAGGTCTGGAGACATGCTCGGCCAGTCCATCACCTTCACCCTGAGCTTCTTTAGCAAGGCAGTGGTCGTCTTGGAGGTGCGTTTGGGGTCGTTATCATGCTGGAGTACTGTGAGGCAGCAGCGCTACCCACGGTACCTCGTGCCATACTTTCACACCACCTTCCTAATTTTGGATCGGTGTATTGAGTTTATTTATTTATTTTCTTGGAAATTAATGGCACTTCTCAAGCTTCGAGAAACATAAACATCTCATTTTGAGAATCTTCTTCTTCCCCCGGCCTTTAATTCCTACCGTCTTCTGCGTTTCGCTTCTTTTCACTCTCCTTCTTTTTCAGTTCCATTGTAACAAAGGACCCTTGATGTTTTTTTGATTCTGCAGCTTCAAACATCTCTCTTTTTTTTTTTTTTTTTTCGCGCTTTCCCTAATCCCTTTCCAGATGAAGCTCGGTGTGGAGGTATCCCGCTTTAATTAATCATCCATTTGACACAGACGCACGCTGCTCCATGGTGTGATGCGGGTGTTACGACCAGGTCGTTCAGCATGTGCCGTGAGAACCTTTTGAAAACTTCTCGTCTGTCGGTGAAACTTCTATTAAAGCGACCGCACTGTCGTGGAGGGCCAGAGATCAGCACAGGTTACTGCTTTTATTTCTGCTTAAAAGCACCTTCTAAACCTGATGAGTAGCGAGCGTTCGTAATCAATTCAACCCGTCAGCTCGCGTATAAGCTTATATACTGTACTAATATCCTCATCCATAACTATGTGTAGATGCAGCAGGAACGGGTGATGACATTAGACACGGGGTGCGATCCATCATTTTGGCGTTATGGTTACGACGTGCGTTAGGTTAATTCTTCGAGAGAAAACGCGAGACGGTTGTTTAAAAGGATAGCAGTCAGCTGGAGAACCAGACCAGAACCAACCACCAGCTCCTGCAGTCGGGGAAATTGTGGTGTTACTGATCTTTCTCCGTCTCGCTCGGTTCCTCTAAAGGCTGGAAGTAATAATGAACACACCAGGTCTTATCGAGGGAACTGAACTTGCACCATCTTGTCCCTCTTTTCCATGGACAGAGAGAGAGAGGAAAGAAAGAGACTAACCACTCGAGGAACAACTCATTACGTCGGCGGTGAGCAGAAAAGCATCCCAACAGCATGTAGAACCTTGAGGCCAGTGTGCTACAACAGCGCAAGACCACATCTGGGGCTGCAGTGGGCGCAGGATCAACAAAACCGGACAGTTGAAGATTAGGAAAAGTCCAGGTAATGTCGTCGCCCCCCCCCCCCCCCCCCCCCCATCTTCATCTGTCCAGTTTGGGTGAGTCTGTGGCCGTGATAGCCTCAGATTCCTGTTCTTGGCTGACGGGAGTAGAACCCGATGTGGTCTCCTGCTGTCGTAGCTCATCCACCTCAAGCTGAGATGCTTTTCTGCGCAGCACGGCTGTAAAGAGCGCTTTATTTGAGTCACTATAGACTTCCTGTCAGCTCAGACCAGTCTGATCATTCTCTCTCCTCTGATCTCTCTCAACAGCCTGGTGTTTCAGCCTGCAGATCCTCTGCAGATCCTCTGTGTCTGCATGATTATTATTATTTTATTACATTTTTTTTGCGTTGCGCTGCTACCACATGATTGGCTGATTTTAGAGAACGCCATGAACGTACAGGTGTTCCTAATAAAGTGGACGGTGGAAGAACCACCAGCGGCATGTTCATGCTAAACGGCCAGGGCCGTATCTCCCTGCAGTTCTCGCCTGGTTTCACATTGACGCTGAGCAGCATCGACTCCGGTCCGGACCTGGACGATAGACCTCCTGGGGAACGTTAAGGTTGCTGCTTGGAGTGGTATTATTGCGGCCAGCAGGGGGCGCTCACCTTGTGCTCTCTGTGGCGCTTAATGCCCCAGTATAGTGACGGGGGACACTGTACTGTAAAAACAACACCGTCTTTCGGATGAGACGCTAAACCGAGGTCCTGACTCTCTGCGGTCATTAAAAATCCCAGGACACTTATCGTAAAGAGTAGGGGTGTAACCCCGGGGTCCTGGCGAAATTCCCCCTATTGGCCCTTCTCCATCACGGGCCCCCCTAATAATCTCCATCCCTGAATTGACTACATCACTCTCTCCTCTCCACTAATATCTGGTGTGTGGTGGGAGTTCTGGCGCAATATGGCTGCCGTCACATCCTCCAGGTAGACGCTACACACTCGTAGTTGTAGACGAGGCCCATCCCCATACAACGTAAAGCACTTTAAGTGTCTAGAAAAGCGCTATATAAATATAACTCTAACTAACTAACTAACTAACTAAACCCATTTTAACGACGAAAAACGCACGCCTTAACATTCCCCGCCGCACATTTTTCCACGCCTGTCCCCCACAGTAACACTCTAACACAATAACAAACCTTCTGAAATCCATTATCTCGCGCACGCCACCATCGCTTTTCCCACGGTTCCTCCACGTCCTCAGCTTCTGGGTCCGTATGTCAGCGGTGTGATTTATCACCAGGCCCTACAAGACGACGTGATCAAGGTCGCCACTGGCTATCGGTGTTTGGTCGGCAGCCAGTTCTTTATGGGTTTTCCCCCCCTTTAATACGGCTGACTGCACAGAACCCACGCTCCATCAGTCATCTGCTAATTGGCCGCAAACAGCAGTTTGCAATTCAAAACCTCGGCGAGCAGAGAGACTGTGTGTGTGTGTGTGTGTGTGTGTGTGTGTGTATGTTTTGAATCGTATGATGAAGGTTGATGTTAATTGATGAGACGCATGCTGAGAGCATGTATTACTCCATGACTGTTGTTGTTGTTGTTGTTTATTCCGTCCTGGTCTCTGACAGCTGCCTTACACTTGTTTGTCGTCTTGCGGTGCCGGCGTCAGATTGGGTTTTGCCGTATAAATCAACATGATATAGATGTGATATAAATCTACAGCACTGTGTAGGTTTTATCCAGCCAAACTGTAAACCATGCCCGTCCTCGATTTTAGAGCGAGGAACTCGACACAGTCCGACCTGAACTAATTTCACTGAGACGTTTATATAATTGGCTGAAATGGGCAAATTCACCAACCGGAACGAGTCTGCGCCGATTCGATCGACTTTCATACGTCGAGACGTTAAATCCAGTTACGGATTGTTATGTTAAGAGCTCCGTTTTGTGCCACTCGCTGCCACTTTTCAAAAAAGTTTCCCCTTGTCAAGCGCACCGGACTCATGAATCGACCCCAGGTTCCAGAGACGTCTTCAGATACGACGAGAACACTTTCGCCCGTCGGCGGAACGGTGTCCCGTTCCCGTTTGACCCTTCGGCCCGGATCGATATTTAGCGACGAGGCAGCGAACGCCTCGGGATATCGGCAGAGAAATCAAACTACAGCTCCGCTTCGACTTAATCACACCACAGCAGGCGCTAAAGTAAATAAATAAATAAATAAATAAAAATATTCCAACCAGAGCACCATAAGCGACAGGGATCGATAATTAATTATATGTAAAAAAAAAAAATAGAATACGCTGGAAACTCTTGAAGTAAAAAAATAAATAAAATGAAACGTGTCCGTAGACTTTGCCATGCGGAATTTATAGCGTGAACGCGTTCCTGTCCAGACCGGTTCGGGCTAGACGGACGAAGATTGGAAAAAGATCATCTGGTCTTGTTCGATTTTTTTTTTATTTCCCATGCGCCTGTAACGTGTTGTGCGCTCTTGAGATGCTTTTCTGCTCACCGCGGTGGTAAAGGGAGGTCATTCGAGTCACGGTACGCTTGGAGACGAGCTACGGAAGTGCGCGCCGATAGACGAGGAGACGGACGGCCGTGGTCTATCCGTCGTTCCATCCGGTGCTGATGATTATTAAAGCTCACACTAGATCCTTGTGTTTTCCTAAAGTCGCTCTCACGAACACGAGGACCTGCCACAGTCCACTGATGATGGGCGTCGCCCAGACGGATAAAACATCGATGCACTGTTCTTTATAATGCAGCAGCGGCGGCGGCGGCGGCTGCAGGGAGTTCTGGTATCGGTGCAGACTGAAATAGTCATTATTTATATCTGTATTCATAGGGCACTCTGCTGTGACCACCGTTCTCTCTCTCTCTCTTAATATCGCTCTCTCTTATCTCTCTCTCTCTCTCTCTCTCTCTCTCTCTCTCTCTCTCTCTCTCTCTCTCTTAATATCGCTCTCTCTCTCTCTCTCTCTCTCTCTCTCTCTTAATATCGCTCTCTCTCTCTCTCTCTCTCTCTCTCTCTTAATATCGCTCTCTCTCTCTCTCTCTCTCTCTCTCTTAATATCGCTCTCTCTCTCTCTCTCTCTCTCTCTCTTAATATCGCTCTCTCTCTCTTAATATCGCTCTCTCTATCTCTATCTCTCTCTCTCTCTCTCTCTCTCTTAATATCGCTCTCTCTCTCTCTTAATATCGCTCTCTCTCTCTCTCTCTATCTCTCTCTCTCTCTTAATCTCTCTCTCTCCCTCTCTCTTTATCTCTCTCTCTCTCCCTCTCTCTTTATCTCTCTCTCTCTCTCTCTCTCTCTTAATATCGCTCTCTCTCTCTCTCTCTCTTAATATCGCTCTCTCTCTCTCTCTCTCTCTATCTCTCTCTCTCTCTTAATCTCTCTCTCTCCCTCTCTCTTTATCTCTCTCTCTCTCCCTCTCTCTTTATCTCTCTCTCTCTCTCTCTCTCTCTCTCTCTTAATCTCTCTCTCTCCCTCTCTCTTTATCTCTCTCTCTCTCCCTCTCTCTTTATCTCTCTCTCTCTCTCTCTATCTCTCTCTCTCTCTTAATCTCTCTCTCTCCCTCTCTCTTTATCTCTCTCTCTCTCTCTCTCTCTTAATATCGCTCTCTCTCTCTCTCTCTCTTAATATCGCTCTCTCTCTTAATCTCTCTCTCTCCCTCTCTCTTTATCTCTCTCTCTCTCCCTCTCTCTTTATCTCTCTCTCTCTCCCTCTCTCTCTCTCTCTTAATCTCTCTCTCTCTTAATCTCTCTCTCCCTCTCTCTTTCTCTCTCTTTATCTCTCTCTCTCTCTTTCTCTCTCCCTCTCTCTCTCTCTCCTTATCTCTCTCTCCTTCCCTCTCTCTCCCTCTCTCCTCTCTCCTTATCTCTCACTCTCTCTCTTTATCTCTCTCTCCCTCTCTCTCCCTCACTCGCTCTCCCTCCCTCTCTCTCTCTCTCTCTCTCTCTCTCTCTCTCTTTATCTCTCTCTCCTTTCTCTCTCTTTATCTCGCTCTCCCTCTCTCTCTTTAGCCCTCTCTCTCTCTCCCTCACTCGCTCTCACTCTATCTCTCCTTTCTCTCTCTTTATCTCTCTCTCTCTTGCTCTCCCTCTCTCTCTCATCTCTCACACCCTCTCTCCCTTCTCTCTCCCTCTCTCTCTCTCCCTCTCTTTATCTCTCTCTCACTCTCTCTCCTTATCTCTCTCTCACACTCTCTCTCTCCTTCTCTTTCTCTCTCTCTCTCTCATCTCTCTCACACCCTCTCTCCCTTCTCTCTCCCTCTCTCTCTCTCCCTCTCACTCTCTCCTTCTCTCTCTCTCTCCCTCCCTCTCTCACTCTCTCTCTCCTTCTCTTTCTCTCTCGCTCCCGCTCTCTCTGTTTCAGTTGTTTTTTTCTTCTTTTTCTGTTTGTTTTCCATGTGCTTTATTGGCACATGAAAGCACATTTCATTGTCCGTTCCTATCGCTAAAGCCAGTACCACAGAGTGGTAGTGTCTTTTCAGGGCCGGTAGCGCTGCGTCTGTACTCTGTCGTCGTGTTCGGGTTTCATTTGTGTTGTAATTTGGTCTAATCTGGTGTGTTTGACCTTGTCGTCGTAGTCTAAAGCGTCGGCGTGGTGGGGGTTAGTAGGTGTTGATGTTTCAGGGCCGAAGCTTCGGACCAGCTGAGAGAGGGAACTGTTTGCTCTGATCAGCTCTTGGTATTGTAGGGCTCTCTCTCGCTCTCTCTCTCTCTCACACACACACACACACACGTTCTATCGAATGCTGTGCTGAACAATGGCGACCGCATGCAGGAGTTCTCTCCTGATCCTCCATCATCATTAATGAGCGGTCGTTAATCGTCTCTTTTTATGACTGATTTTAAGCTTGGCTCCAAGCAGCGAGTCAACGGTCTGGTATTTCTAGCACGGAATACGCAGACGCGGGATTTTTTTATATTTTCCTTCACATTAATCGCTGAGAAAGATACCTGAAAGCTAATAACCTGCTGAAATTGTGGGAAACGTAGTGAATAAGCGACTCGCTTTCACATTTCCAGGACCCGGACTGGGAATCATCTGAAATTCTTTGGTACCGATCCGATACCGTGACTTTGATACGATGCTGTATTTTTTCGATACCTTTCTTTTTCGAGACTCTACGATGACGTGTAGCCGCGAAACGTTTCAGTGGGATGCCTCCTTAAAATTCCTTTTTAAGGTGTAACCTTCATCTGAAAACACAAAAAACAAAAACCCAGTCACTTAGAAAAACGAACACACACACACACACACACACACACACACACACCGTTGTGATAAGTGCTAATCAACGTGCGTGACGATCTAACACTGACGATCTAGCTTGTTCGCTTGTGTGCGTACAGTAACGCGCCGCTTTGAAGTGAAGATCAGACCGCCCCGTGATGATTTACCTAATTACCTCCAACAACATGGAACATCCTCTTCCCGTCTCATTAATGTTTACTCCTGTGTTTTCCTTTGATGTTTTAACGTCCTCCGGACAAACCCTGTACTGCCGGTGTAAACAACGAGGTGAACCCTGGACCGGTGTACGTTTCATTCAGTGTTTTAGTCTCGAGGTATCGCGCACAAACCGTGCACCGGGTAACGAAGTTAAGTACAGAGGGGACAGCGGTCGAGGGCGGGGTGGTGCGGTGTGGCACAACGCGAAGCGGACTCGCTGTAACAGCACCGAAGTCGATTATTTGGCAGTAACGACGCATTACAAAAGTGTCGCACTGTCCTCTTTCCTGACGTCATGTGACTCCTGTCTCGAAATGAATACATAGCGGTCCAAATTGCATCTCGGGTCTGCGGGCATGATCCCGGGATTAAATCCAGCCCTGTGCTGTACTTGTTTTCTTGTTTTTTTTTTTTTTTCCTTCCTAAACTGCCCCTGCCTTCTTCCTTTTCCTTTCCTTTTATATTTGCAGTGAACCTCAGAGCATCCGTTAGCGTGCCGAGCAGGTAAACCTATTTCCCACCTGGCACAAATCCATCTAATCTTCCTGACCACTCGGCCGCTTCTTTATTCACTCGCCCGCTCCGACTCGTCCCGTCCCGCTCAGTCCTCACACCGAAGACCTACGTTTGCGTTCACGCTTTTTTAGCGCGGGGGCAACCGGCACGGGCTTGACCTGGCCTGGCTTTCCTTCGCTTATCGAGCGCTTACTGAAGAGCCGTGCCGATCCCCCGTCCACCCTCCGCCTTCATCTCCAACCCCAGCCCCCCCCCCCCCCCCCCCCCCTCTCTCTCTCTCTCAGGAATATATTTATCTCTTGGTTAATGTTTGTGACTGCAGTGGATGAGACTCACATGTCTTGTTTGGCCTAATAGAGAGTTATCAGGGTTTATAGGGCAAATCATGAGACCTGAAAGCCCAAGCTGACACGGAACGCACGACATGTCCAGCCTCGGAGTGACGACGGGAGATCACATGATGTTCCACTCATTTTACTCATTGATTCTACGATGGGCAAAGATGGGGAGAAATCACCCCTGGAGTTTGTTTTTCCTCTGACGTTTAGCGATCCAGGAATAAATCAGGTTCAGCATGTGATCGCTGTGATCGCATCGCGGTGGTCAGGACGAATCGGTCCTCTTTAACGTCCCGAGGCGTCACGCCACCGTAGCCGATCGTTTCCCGCTAACAGCACGTCCCCGAGTGTTTCACTCCTCACTTACGAGACGTCCCGTCTCATTCGGATCGGTTCTCACGCGCCGTTTTCATCGCAAGCTCCGTAAGAACGCCCCGGAGCGTGAGACGGCCGCGGCGTTCCGAAAGGAAGACGCACGAGAAAGCATGTGATGCGTTCTCTTTCAACCTCCAGCCATAGCCGTTGGTGTGTTTGGATCTTTTGATGAAGTGTGACTCGGAAAACGGAGATAAAATTAAAAAAAAAAAAAAAAAAAAAAAATGGTTTCCGTGAAAAGTTTCTTTGTGTGCGTGGTGGAACAAGACAATCGTGCCTCTTCATGCACCACTCTTCTATCGCGGCTCATTACGCCGCTTTTCTTCTGAAGATGAATTTTAAGAGGATGTTTCTGTCGGGTTTTTTTTTTTCGCCCCCCCCGTCCATGAAATCCAGCACAAATTGGTTCTAATTTGCAAGCTATAAAGAGGCTTCTTGTTCCATAATGTGCATGATGAGCCCTACCCGCCTCGGTAGCGACAGCAAACAAACCGATATTTTTAGCTCTTAGCACAGAGCTGACGAACGCTAGAGAGGTCCTCATCTCCCTTCGTATCGCGCTTTCCTCCATGGCGTAAAAGCGACGAGCGCGTTAAGGTGTAAACGTCCGCTCGGCCCGCGGCGCTCCTGGCAGATTCCTATAAACGAACGAATTTAAACAGAGCACGGAGGCGTGCTCGTCGACGCTAGGACTTTCACATACTCGGTCTCTCGCGGAATTTGATCGCGCCTCGGTGAAGAGGTGCAAATTCCCGAAATTTCCCTAATTCCCCGGCCGTCCTGTCGCATGCCTACGCTTTCATGGCGCTCGGAAAAGAACTCTTAATCCAGTCCAGTCGGGCGGATTAGCGAAGTGAGCAGCCCCGGATGACCTCTTGTGACTCTTGCAATGACGAGAGAATAGATTTTCACTAGAGTGTCGTGGTAGGATTCGTGCAGCAGACGTGGTGTGAATACAGCTCCGGGTCGTATTCGGAAAGACCCGTCGACAAAATACACCGGTCAGCCGTAACGTCAAAGAGACTGACGGGTGAAGCGAGTAACGTTTGATTATCTCGTTACGGCGGCACCGGTCACGGCGTGGGATTTATTCATCAGGCAGCAAGTGGACAGTCGGGTCTCGAAGTCGACGTGCTGGAAGCAGGAAAAATGGGTACGTTTGAGGATCTGAGCGACTCTGACGAGGGATAAACTGTGACGGCTGGACGACCGGGTCAGAGCTTCTCCGAAACGTCAGGTCTTGTGGGGTGTTCCTGATATACAGTGGTTAGTACCTATCTAAAGTGGTCCAAGGAAGGAGAACCGGTGAACTTTCGCCCGAGGCTCATCGGAGTCCCTCACTGGTGCGAAGGTTAGCCCGTCTGGTCCGAGCCAACGGAAGATCTCCTGTAGCGCAAACAGCTGAAAAGGTTAACGCTGGCTCTGATGGAAAGATGTCGGAACTCACAGTGCATCACAGCTTCACATCACGGGAGCGTAGACCGGTCGGAGTGTCCATGCTGACCCCGTCCGCCGCCAAAAGCACCTACGATCAAACCTACCAATGGACCATGGAGCACTGGAAGAAGGTGGCCGGGTCTGATGAATCACGCTTACTTTTACATCATGTGGACAACCGAGTGTGTGTGTGTGTGTGTGTGTGGATTACCTGGAGAAGATATGGCACTATGGGAAGAAGGCGAGCCGGTGGAGGAAGTGTGATGGTCTGGGCGATGTTCTGCTGGGAAACCTTGTGTTCCGGCATTCATGTGGATGTTACGTTAGCACGCACCACCTACCTAAACACTGCTGCAGACCAAATACACCTCTTCATGGCAACGCGGAGGCCTCTTACAGCAGGAGAATTCATTATTCATATTGAGCGTCGATTATATAGCCATACGAGCGCCTCACATCATCAGTCGTGTAGAGAGACGTGCGTCGTACATCATACACGGAGGTGAGACGGAAGCCTCTACCGGAGCCGTCCGCTGCTTCACGCCGGTCGTCTCCCGGCATGGCGATCACACGGCGCGAGCGCAAACGCAGGGCGGAGTAAATCGATGTCAAACGAACAGAGGCGAGAAGACGTATGGATTAAAGCGGTAGAGAGACGGGATTTCTCTCTAAATCTTACCGTCAAGTCAGTTATACCGAGTTCCTGCACCGTGTGTGTGTGTGTGTGTGTTTGTTTATACAGCTATATATCCAGCGCTCTGTGCGACAGGTGCGCATGAGCTCTGTGTTTGCCGGTGATGCACTGCGAAATGCGCAGTGCAGTGAGGAGACGTATAGCCTGCCAGCTCTGGTGAAAGAGTGCCTTCTGAAATTCATCATTCACGCCAAGCGCCAAAGTCGAGCTCCAGTGAGATTGCAGTCTCAGTGAACTCTGAACCCAATCATCATAACAATAGTAGTAGGAATATACTCCTGTTGTAAAGTCCCACTGCTTTGGGACACCAGGGGTGCAGCTTTCAGCTCCGGGGTCGGGTCAGTACCGCCGAACTCGCGTTAAAACGTCCGCTCGAGTCACATTCCATCTGTTTTACGTGCTGTTGTAGTTTTTTCTCTCATGTATCTCTCTCACACACACACGCTTCCTCTCGGGGAGGGGGGGGTTTCCTTTTCCCCTCGAGTAATTTAACTGTCGTGTTAATGAACAGACAGGAAAACGACGGCGGCCTAGACCATTTTACGATGAACAGCTCCACTGGAATCTCACCGGGCTGCAAACTGCGCGCCGTGAAAATCTCCAGAGGAGAAACTCCAGCACTTTCCCCTCGATACGACCGCGAAGGTGCGCCCACGCGTACGGCGACCGGAGGACGTTCGTTTTCGACGGGCGTGACAGAGTGGGCGTGTCCAGATGCGGCGACCAGCGACGAGAGTGAAGACGGACGTGACCGGCGATCCGCCACGCCGCCCGAGTCTCGTCACGTGGATCCAGACAGACGCCGTAACGGCAAAGAGCTCACGCTGCTTCTCCTTCGTCTCGTAGGATGCGATGCATGTATACGCACGCGTTAGTGAATCGTCTACACAAACGCGACCTGCAGTGATGAGAGCTGTTTACACAGCTATTTAAATGATATCAGGAAGTAACTTACTTTCCGGAACGGTTCACGACGTGATTTAAAAAAAAAAAAAAAAAAAAAAGGTCTCAAGTTCACTCCGGACTCGGTATCCGCCTCCAAGGTCGTCGTGTGAGAAGTCGTACCGATGTTTCTGACCGGAATCCCGCTAATCCTCCACGCCATCGATCGTGTCAGTATGTTTATTAGGGATTGGTACAGTCTAGATCTCTCGACTCACATCTCTCTCTCTCTCTCTCTCTCTCTGACTTACCTTCCTTTCTCTCCCACACACACACCGCGCATTCTCTTTCTAACAAATGATGTGTGTGTGTGTGTGTGTGTGTGTGTGTGTGTGTGTGTGTTTTGTTTATATTTTATCTTTGTTTTGTTTTCGTGTCCCCCCCCCCCCCAACCCCCCCCCCCCCCCCCCCCCCCCCCCCCCCCGCCTGCTCTAACCTGTAATGCAGATAAACGCCGAACCGATGTGTCGAACCGGAGTGACTGTGCGATCGGTCAATCACGGTCACGCTTCTAAAAGTTTCCCCGCAGTGTAACTTCCGCCGTCAGCGTTTCACTTCTGGCTGTACGCTAACCCCGTACCGCTCAAGCCCCAACGAAATCGTTCTCTCTGTACGCGTTCCAGCCCACAGCTGTTAGCCAGCCTACGCGCCGATCGTACACATGCTACGTACGGTATTTATAGCTCACTGGAGTTGGTTATATGATAATGGACTTGCATAAGCATCTTTGCGGTTCGATTTCTGCGCCGCTCCAGGTGATGAAGTAGTTATGTCACCAGGAACTATTACTAAACCCCCCCCCCCACCCCCCCAAGTACATGTTCGAGCCTTTACGAGACGCTCCCAGTCTGAATCCAGAGTTACCGTCGTAACGTTGCGTTTTATTCCTCTTCATACCGCGGCAGTTCTCCGACAGATCTGGCCACTTTTTTTTAATTCATTAAAGGATGGCAAGGCTCTACCTCTTTACCCATTTGTCCTGCGTTCACACTAGCGCGCGACAACGCGGCAGATCGTTTTCTACACTGGCTGCAAATTCATCAACAGCACGACAACTTTATGCTAATTAGGTATTATAATTAGGTAATTACGTTATAAATGTAGGGAATATTCCCAGAAATCCATTTGTTCTGACCTGACATCATTTTTTTTATCCCCACCCCCACCCCAATCCAGATGCATTCACGACGTCTTAACAGAATAACAGAGCAATACTTCAGCGGCGTCATCCCAGCCTCGCACGTTATTAACACACGACTTCCACCCTGAAATATTACCGCAGCGAGACCGAGGAGAATTTATTGATCGTGCCCACTCACACACCCACATACACACATCAACAGCACTACAAACTCCAACACATGCCGCACATACACAATCACAACGCACACCTCGAGTACTCAGGGGTCCCCCCCCCACCCCCACCCCCAATTCACACGCCGAATTATAACAAAGCTGAGATTGAAACATCTCCGCTCGGCTTTCGATTCGATCGCGGTACAGCCAACGCCGTTCGATTTGTTAGACCTCAAAGGCCTTGACGGACTGTAAAGGTTTAGGAGATCCGTGATGTCACGCGGAGCCGAGTTATCTCCAACGAGGAGTGGTAAAATCTTAAAAATCAATCCTGAATTGAAGCTGGCAGCCAGCCAGTGAAGAGACGATGACACGAGAGTAATGCGCTCGCTCTTGTTCTTCATCCTGTATAACGAGGATGGCCGTAGTCCAGTCTAGATGTAATAAAAACATGAAGAATTATGTCTCGATTTTTATAACTAAGGAAAGGTTTTAGCTTAGAAATCATCCCGAGCTGACGGAAACTACCGTTAACAGCAGAATCGTTCCGTTTATCAAAGCGAAGGGTCGAGTCCGTCACGGCGTCCGAGATTTCTCACACCGCCTTTCGCAGTTCTCGCGAACGGAGCAAGAATGCTGGCTGTCTTCTGTGTGTTTTGGTGGACCGAATATAATCGTCTCTGACTCTCTTTCGTTTAGTCGTCGGACGGCCAGTTTTTCACATCTTCTGAACGGTCCGTCGGGGACTTTAGGGACCGACCATTCGCAATTTTCACAGGGAGATAGAACCGCGTGACGATAAACGCATAGGGAACGCGTGTATAACGAAAACGGAATAGGACCCAGAATAGAACCCTGAGGAAGACCATATTTTAAGGTGACTGTAGAGGAAGAATAGTTTCCAGTGTTCGTGGAAAATGTTCTATAGTGTAAATAAGAAACCATCTCAGTACGCTCCTTCGAATTCCGACGTCAAACTCCGCACGGTCTAAGAGAATCCAGCCATCGACCGAGTGTCGAATGTGGCGGATCATTTACGACTTTTGTTGCCTGCGTGTAGAGACTCGGTGCGACAGTGCAGCAGCCGACGAAAAGGATGCAAGTCACGAGGATGACCAGATAATCTGGCTTGGGTAAATCCTATTCCGATAAATGTCCATCATCATCGGATTTAGACGTCCTCAGGACCGTTTCCCCTCGTGCTAACGAATCCACCCCCCTTCATATTCTGCCCTAACACCGTCTCCGTTCGGAGATCGGACTTTTCGAGATGAAAGGAGGTTCGCTAATACGATTAGCACGTTTCTCGTGTTTTAGTCCCGTGAAACGTTTTAATGTCGAGCACCGATGCTAAGGACCTCTGAGAAATCGTTTCAGCCCAGTTTGGGTTGCGGTGTTCCGTCGGATAAAATCAGTTCAAACGGGACCTTTTTCGTTTCGTCGTGGCAGGTTCTCCGCGCTCGCAAAAAGTAACAAAGAACAAAGGCTTAGTACCGCACCGAGACTCACTAGTACATGAGCGGCCTTTCTCAGAAAGAGTCCTCGCTTGTGCTTGCTCTCTCGTGCCGAGTGTAGAGCCAGTGCTGAAGAAAGGACTGGGTAAGATACCCAGAAGTCTTCTTGGTTCTACGTCTA